>NC_080699.1:2336198-2605284 GCF_030445035.2 Dasypus novemcinctus | reverse complement strand
TGGCGGACGGCTGGCCTGGCTCGAGGGCCTGGTCGCCTCAGTGTCGTGACGCTGAGGACGCACGTTTCCTTCCCCGTGCCCCCCCCATCCCCCCTCCAGCTTTGCGCGGAGCCGACATCTGTGCCGCCACCGGCCTGGGCGCGGGGACAGCCAACAACGCCGAGAGAGCCGTCGTCGCTCAGCTTCCCCGCGGCCCTTTTAACACCAGCGGGGGAGAAGACAGCGGGGCGCTCGTCAGAGGTGACCCATGGCGCCCCTTCACCCGGCCCGCTCGGCGCATCCCGGGAACGGTGGCCCTCCCCTGCGGGCAGGGCCGGAGCGCGGCACGAGGGGGCCCACGTCCAGCCCGGGGGTCCGCTCGCGTCTCTGAGGTTCAAGCAACCTGGATTTCCACCTAGGTGCGGTCAGCTTTGAAGTGAGTTTAAAGTTATTCACAGGAAATGGAGCAGAAAGCGGGCTTTGGTGCATTTCGGCATGTTTCTGTTATTCAGGAAAAAATGAACCATGTCTGCAGTCAAAAGAAAACTGGATGCCCACCTCCGTACGTTAAAGTTAAATAATGCCTACCATGCCAGGAGTGTGCTAGTAGCTCTGTGAGCTCCACCAAGGTCCCCACCCCCAGCTCTGCAGATGAAGGCAGGAAGCAAACAACTGTGCATTAAGGTTCTAACCAGAAAGGCAGCAGGAGAGGAAATGAGGAATATGCCAAGTCCGGCCGAGGAAATAAAGCTGCCCAGATGTAAGAGAAGCTCACCTTTATGTCCCTAGCCCAAAAATACCATAAAATCAATGCACAGATTTTTAAGAAGGGGAAAAACAAAACTGGGTAGAGGCCCCCGTCCTCCACCCGCTGGGCGGGGCCTGGGGAGTCACTGGCCGTCTCTAGGTGTCCGCGTCCTCCTCCGTAAAAGACTGAGCTGCAAGGCCCGGTGTGCGGGGAGAGGCCATGTATGTGGCCTCTTGGCATGTCCACCGGCGCTAGAGGGACACCCCGTGAGGCCGCGCTCTCGTCCCCGCCCTGGCCACACAGCCTCGTGGCTGCAGGAGCTGTGGCTCGAGGGCACTGCCCAGGCCTGCTGCGTCTTCTAAACTGTGATCAGGTGACAAACGAGGAAACAGCAGTCGCCAGTGTTTGTGACTTTCCATGGCAACCGTTCCTGTTTACCCCCTGAGCTGGAGGAGATCCAAGGTGCACAGGCTGGAGGGGTTGGGACTCGCCGTGCACTTGTTACCACTGCGTGGGAAGAACAGGGGAGACCCTTACAAAGTTTTTTTTTTTTCCTAAATCTATTTTATTTCTGTTGGCTCTCACTGCCACGGCCCTGGCCCACCCGACGCGATGGGCGCTCCGGCCTGCAGGGTCACCTCACAAATACCCCGCGGACGCTCGGCCAGGAGAGCTGCCCAGCCAGGGTACTCCTGCTGGACATCAACACTGAGTGGGCCTAAAAGCCTCCACCAACGACGAGCCTCGGGGCAGAAGAGGACTTCCAGACCTCCAGGGAGGCATCCAGGAGAATGTGGGGAGAAGGAGGCTTAGCTGACACTCGGCAGGACCTCGCTGACTCATTTTTCATTTCAATATACTATTTGGACAAGAGTGTGGCTGATTTCAGATACCTAAGACACGTGATCTTCTCAGACGTGGTGTGAGGAGGAGCGCGTAAAAGAAGAGACGGTGGCCTTCCTCTTTATTCGTTCAGCATGGGAATTGGTTACGTACCAAGTGCCATGCCCGTCGGGGAGAAAATAATAAACAAGCAAGGGGTGTCGTTACAACGCATGAAAGGGGCTGTAAAGGAAATAGCCAAGGTTTTGTGACCTACTGCACACCAGCTGTGTGACCTTGACTGAGTCGCAGATGCACAGACTATTAGAATCTGAGGGTGTCTTAGAGGTCCCTGACCAAAGCCTTGTGAGCTCCAAAGCACCAAAACAAATAGAAACAAGAATTACCTGCAATGCCTAATTATACACCATTCCTACCTAATCATTTAAGCAGCCTTTAAATGCTATTATGCACTTGTTTTCCTCATTTATACAATATATACTTCCAAAGACATAAGTCGCCCTTCCTACATGTCCTACACTTCAGTATCTTCATTGTTTTGCACTGGTCTTTCTGCCCAATGGACGGACCTAGGGAGAGAGAAGGACCCAGGTACGTCGCCAGTGTTTGGACTATCCCTGATATGTGTGAGCCATCCACAGGGTTGAGAAATAACAGGTCTAGGTGCTTGTGAAACCTGGAAATCAATAAGAAAATAATAATGATAAATGAGTAAGAAAATGCGGCAAGTATTTTACTTTTCAAGCTGGTTGAGCTACTTTTTTCCAGATGGCGTTCAACAAAAACTGAAATCAGAATATAGACTTCTAGAATGCTGCCAGAACAGCACATTTATTTCATATTAATAGAACCATCCCTCTGCTAATTTCCCCAGTTCTCTTATAATTTTTTTCATATGCTCAATACTGAAATCATTTGGTAGGGATCATCCCATTAAACATCAAAAAATGCATAGCCTCCCTCGTTTTCATGTAAAACTCCAGCGACACAAGTAGCCGTATTCCAGCGTTCACTCTAATAGCTACGCCACCAGCTTCGCAGAATGTGGTCGTCCTGCTCCGAGATCTAAGACACGTCTCAGGGCTTGCAGAGATGGGCTCGCGGGACCAAACTCAGGGCGATGGGCGAAACACAGCGGACCCAGCCCTCAAGCCCACCGAGTCACTAGGGGAGCTCCACAGCAGGTAGGGTGCTCTTAGATACGGAATCCGAGTTGTGGCATTGATGGGACACTGTCGCTGCTGCCAGAGTGCTCAGAGCGTGACGCCCCATCTGCCCTGCGCGTTTGCGTTGGCAGAACGGCTGACACCTGCCCGGACGTCCGCGGACAATGCTGAGACGCGCCAAGGTCGTGTCTGGGCTCCCTTTTCCTTGAACTTGTACCAACCATACCCTTTTCAAGCACACAGTCTTTCTTCAGTGGGTAAAATCAAAGGACTCTACATTTATAAGCATAAAAGCAGCCTCACTCTCCACAGTGTACCCTCATCTCTGAGATTGAAAATGGGTCACCGGCTCACGAGGGGTGGGCCTGGCAGCGGTGCCGTGCAGGGTTCCTCCCTCCCAGCGCCGAGCTGAGCAGGATCCACACTGGGTCTCAAAAGCACTGTGGGAGGAATGAGTGAAAGGGTGGGATACTGTTAACAAATGTCTGACCTTGTACTTTAGATTCAATTTTTCCTAATTTCCTACTCAAAGGCTAACTTTTTCTAGAATTTTTTCCATAAGGTAATATGGGTAAGAGCAAAGTAGGTATATTTACAAGCCACGGACCTTGTAGCTTAGTCCTTTGCAAGACAGGCATGGTTCTTACCCGCCTGGAGACTTTAACCTTAAAGCGTATGATTCGTTGGGTTTTAGTATATTTACAAAACTCTGCAACCATCACCACTATCTAATTCCAGAACGTATTCACCATCCCAAAGAGAAACCCTGTACTCATCAGCTGTCCCCCCCATTGTCCCCTCCCTCCCATTGTCCCCCTCCCCCACACATTGTCCCCTCCCCCACACATTGTCCCCTCCTCCTGGCTTCCTGCAACTTTGCCTCTATGGATTTGCCAATTCGGGACATTTCATATCATTGGACTCATAAATATATGGTCTCTTGTGCTGGCCTCTTTGGCTTAGCATAATGTTTTCAAGGTTCATCCATTTTGCAGCATGTATTAATACTTCATTCCCTTCATAGCTGATTGATATCCCATTATATAGGCATTCCACAAGTTGTTTACCCATTCATCAGTTGATGGGCATTTGGTGTTTCTACTTTTAGGCTCTATGAATAATGCTGCTGTGAACATCCGTGTACAAGTTTTTGTGTAGACATGTTTTCAACTTCTTGGGTGTATGCATAGAAGTGGAATGCTGGGTCATCAGTAACTCTGTCTTACTCTTTGAGGAATTCCAAACTGTTTTCCAAAGTGGCTACACCATTTTGCTTTCCCGTCGTCAGGAATAGGCTAATTTCTCCATAGCTTATTCCATACTTAGGATTGTCTGCTTTGTCATTCTTGCCATCCCAGTGGTGTGAAGTGGTATCTCAGTGGTTTTGATTTGCATGTCCCTAACAAACAATGACATTAAACATCTTTTCATATACTTATTGGTCACATGTATATCTTCTTTGGAAAATATCTTTGTGACTCCTTTGCCCATTTTTAAAGTGAGTTATTTGTCTTTTCATTTTTGAATTGTAGGAGTTCTTTTTATATTCTGTATATTAGAACCCTATCAGAGATATGATTTCCAAATATTTCTCTCCCATTCTTGGAGTTGATGTTTTACGTTGTTGATTTTGTCTTCAAAGCAAAAAGTTTTTTAATTTTGATAAAGTCCAATTTAATTACTTTTTCTTTTGTTGCTCATGCTTTTGGTGTCACATCTAAAAAAACCATTGCCTAACCGATGAAGATTTACACCCATGTTTTCTTCTAAGAGTTTTATAGTTTTAGCTCTTATCCTTAGGACTGTGATCCATTTTGAGTTAATCTGTATATATGGTGTGAGGTAGGGGTCCACATTCATTCACATGTATGAGGAGATCCAGCTGTCCAGCACACTTTTTGAAAAGACTATCTTCACCCCTTCACCCCCCCCCCCCAATTAAACTGTCTTGACACTCTTGCTGAAAATCAATTGACCAAAATGTGGTTTTTTCCCTGGACTGTCAAGTCTGTTCCACTGATATATGCATCTGTCTTTATGCCAGTGCCACATTATTTTGATTCCTATAGCTTTGCAGTAAATTTTGAAATTGGAAAGTGTGAATACTCTAATATTGTTCTTCTTTTTCAAGATTATTTTGACTCCTCTGAGTCCCTTGCATTTCCATATGAATGTTAAGATGACTGTGTTATTTCTGCAAAAAACAAAATGCAGCTGAGATTTTAAGAAAGACTGAGTTCAAGCTATAGATTAATTTGGAGAATATTGTCATCTAGAGATATCATTCCATTTATTTGTCTTCTTTAATTTCTTTCAATGATGTTTTCAGTATATAAGTCTTATATTTCTTTTGTTAAATTTATTCCTAAATGTTTTAATTCTTTTTGATGATATAAAGAGAATTGTTTTCTTAATTTCAATTTTTATTGTTCACTGCTAGTGTATAGAAAGACAATTGATTTCTGTATATTGATCTCTTGTCATGAAACCTTGCTGAACTTACTAATTCTAATAGTTGTGTATATGTGTACTTTTAGTTTGTTGAGTGTTTTATCATGAAAAGGTGTTAGATTTTCCACATAATTTCTCTGCATCTATTGAGATAATCATGTGGGTTTTGTCCTTTATTCTGTTAATGTGCTATATTACATTGATTTTTTAAAGATTTATTTCTTTATTTACACGCCCCCCCCACCCCCATTGTTTGCACTCCCTGTCTGCTCTCTGTGTCTGTTCATTGTGTGCTCTCTGTGTCTGCTTGTCTTCTTTTAGGAGGCCCTGGGAACCAAACACAGGACCTCCCATGTGAGAGGGAGGTGCCCAACTGCTTGAGCCACATCCACTCCCTGTTTGTTGTGTCTCTTGTTATGTCTCGTCATTGTGTCTCCTCAATGCATCATCTCATTGTCACATCTTGCCGCTCCAGCCGTTCGCATCAGCTTGCTGTCTTGTTTGTCTTCTTTAGGAGGCACCAGAAATCAAACATGGGACGTCCCATGTGGGAGGTGGGCACCCAACTGCTGGAGCCACATCCACTCCTCTACATTGATTTTTGTATGTTGAACTAACCTTGTACTCCTGGGATAAATGTCACTTGTCATTGTAGATATTCTTTTTATATGTTGCTAGTGTTTTTGAGGATTTTTGCATATATATTCACAAGCGATATTGGCTTGTAGTTTTATTTTCTTGTGATGTCTTTGTCTAGCCTTCTTATTAGGTTAATTCTGGCTACACAGAATGAGTTGAGAAGTGTTCCCTTCTCTTTTCTTTTTTGATAGAGTTTGTGAAGAGCCTGTTAAATATCCATCAAACATTTAGTAGAATTCACCAGTACAGCGATCTTGGCCTGAGCTTTTCTTCACGGAAAGTTTTTTGATCACCAAGTCGATCCCTTAACTTACTATACATCTATATGGAATTCATATTTCTTCTTGAGTCAGTTTCTATAATTCATGCCTTTCTAGAAATTTGTCCATTTCATCTAGTGTATATTATTCATTGGCATACAATTATTTCTAGTATTCTCTTAGAATCCTTTTGATTTCTGTAAGGTTGGTAGTAATGTTCTCTCTTTATGATTTTATAACTTAAATAGTTTTTCTTGGCAAGTCTACCTAAAGGTTTGCCAATTTTATTCATCTTTTCACAGAACTAAATTTTGATTTTCTTGATTTCTCTATCGTTTCCTAGTCCTTATTTATTTTTGTGCTAATCTTTATTATTTTCTTCCTTCTGCTTGGTTTGTGTTCACTTTGCTCTTCTTTTTTTTTTTTTTTCAAATAAAGTAGAAGATTAGCTTAATGATTTCTTTTTTCCTAATATAGATGTTCACAGCTATAAATTTCCCTCCAAGCACCACATTGGCTGTTTTATGTTGTGTTTTAATTTTCTTTTATCTAACTTTCCAATTCACCTTAAGATTTTTTCTTTGACTCATTAATTATTTAAAGATATGTTATGTAATTTCCACATATTCGCGTATTTCCAATTTTTTTTCTGTTATTGATTTCTAATTTCATTCCAATGTGGCCAAAGAACATACTTTGTATGATTTGGATCTTTATAGATTTATCTAGATTTGTTTCATGGCCTAATATATGGTATTCTGGAGAATGTTCCTGTATACTTAAGAAGAATGTGTATTCTACTGCTACTGCTTTGGGTAAAATCTTCTACAGAAGTCTATTAGGATCTACGTGGTTTATAGTGTAGTTCAAGTCTTCTGTTTACTCAACCATCTCCTGTCCAGTTGTTCAATACATTGTGAAGAGTTGGGTACTGACGTTTCCAATGACTATGGTTGAATTGTCTATTTCTCTCTTTAATTCTGTCCTTTTTTTCCTTCATGTCTTTTGAGACTCTGTGTGTGTGTCTGTGTAGTTATCCTTGTGATATCTTCTTGATGAATTGACCCTTTTATCATTCTTTGCCTATATTTATGCTTTCTTCCCCAGAAATGTCTAAAGTATCTTTACATATCTACCCTGCTGATAAATTCTGCCCATTCTCCAAGACCAATCTTAAATGCTGTCTATTCTGTAATATTTCTCAGTCCTTCTACTAGCTCACATCACTCTTACTTTTGTGCATACATATTTCTATGATGGAACTTGTGTTTTTGTATTTCTACCACTGGGGACTATTTTATATTTGTGTCCCATTCCATGTCTAATATAGTAGACATTTAATAAATATTTCTAACATGGAAAAAGAATTCATCTTACTTGGGGTGATCCTAGAAGACCTGGGTAGGACAATGGGTAGAACATATGAGGAAGCATGTTTTAGTTCTGTGTTAAAAAAGGAAACTTTCAAGAATTAAAGAGACCCCCAATCAGAAGAAATAATTGGGACAGTGGAGTATTTCTTCTCGGATAGTTAGGGCAAAGTCTAGAGGGCCATTTGTGAAGAATAGAGAATCTTTCTGTTCAAAATTAAAGAATCTTAAGATTCTTTTCCTTTGTAGAGGAATACCAAACCTTGGGTGTAAGAATGACAGATATAACGACAGCAAATAATTCTTAAATGCAACTAAAATCCGAGTCATGGATCCTGTTTCGTCTTCTATAAAGATGTCCCTGGAGTGGATCCTTTTTCAAAAGCGGTTGTACTTGATGCCTTGGCAAGCCCAGAACATTTTGAAATCTTCTTACTTATCCCTCTCTAACTTCTTGCCAACCTAAGAACTGTGATGAGTTAGACTGTAGACTAAGCTACAATTTCTGAACCATGTTATAATATCACTAGAAAAAATAACATTCTCTTGGAAGCCCATTTGAAAGAAGGTTCTGTGGCTTAGTTATGTAGGTGGTTCCAATGGTTTAACCTTCTGCCCAGAAAAATTGGCAGCTAACTTCCTCCTATTTGGAGTCCAAGCTCCAAAACCAAAACCAAACCACACACACACACACACACACACACACACACACATGCTAGGACAATGATCTTCAAATAAGGCGATAAAGCAAAATATCCCACAGGTTTTGTAACTCCACAACCATGAGACGCTTCATCTGCCCATTATTTTGCTGTTAGGCTTTCAGAATCATTATAGACTGAGCTAATGTGAGCTCAGGGCAATCATTTTGTACTCCTCAGCTGCAAGAAGCTAACTTTTCTATGACATCTATTGGTTCTTAGGCTTGGCTGCACATTAACTCACCTGGAGCCATCCTAGGCGGCTCCATGTTTTAAATAACAACTTTGAACGTCACACCTAATACAGGTTTTTCATCAGTGTTACATGTCAGTGCAATTGGAGTTTGCCTTGAGCTGACTGATTTACTTTTGACTTGTGCTTTATTCATTGTTAAAGAGTTAAGATCAATCCAATGCTCTTTTGCCCTGGGACAAAGACATTTCACGACCTCCACATCTGAGCTGTTTCCCCGTTTATTGCCGCGTGGATAGATGCTGTTCTTTGAATATTGAAAGCACAATCCTGCCAAAGGTCTCGGAGAGGCCCGCGAGCGCCGTGCCCCGTGGGCTGGTGAATGGAAGCTACCTGATGTCTTAGTGTCAGTGAACTCCAGCCGCTGGGGCGGGGGACGGGCATCTGTGTGTCTGTGTCGCGCACCCTTCAGGGCTGATGTGTCCCAACGGTTCCAGGAAGCCCGTGACGAAGCACGCCAGGGTCTAGCGTCTTAGTGTGGCTCAACTGGAAGCTTGCTAGAAGCCCAGACTCTCAGCGCCCACGTGGACCTGCTGAGTCAGAGCTGCCGGGGAGCAACGCCTCCGGGTGCCTTGACCACGAGCAAGGTGTGGGAGCCCTGGCGAATGGTTGTTCCGTGCCGTGGACTCTCTCCTGCTGGTCTTCTGGGGTGGAACGTGCCACTTGTAAAGCCAGCCCCGACTCCTCCCCATGCTGATGTTTCCAGCGGAAACAACAGGCTTCCTGGGATGGGAGTCAGAGGCGTGGCCGGCCAAGAAAGGAAGTTTAGGTTGAATAAAGGTTTGGTTTGTTTTTATAGCCCCTGGGGAGAGAACAGCACTATACAGAAGCTGCTGGACTCACAGGCGGTGATCGGCGCCAAAATCTCAATGTGTTTTTACTCTAAACTTCCCTCCAGATGTCCAGTTACGCTGCAGAATTTCCCACCGAAATGGCCGGTCTCTCTGTATAATATAAAAGATACCCATATAAACTTGCTTTTCAATTTCTTCAGCTCTTTTAATAATTGCATTAACTTCCACTAGGCAGCAAATTATTTGGCGCTGATGGAAAATGTCTAGTTGACCTTGATGGAGAGATTTCAGCAGGATTGTGCTGTTGAGCGGTGCACTCGGGTAACTATGGCAACTCTCCATTTCGGTTATGAACATGTCCTACAAGGCCTAAGTGAAAACAGCTTCAACCTGTCCGTCCTCTCCAAGGAGTAATCCAGGAAGAGTGGACCATTTAATCGGGAGAAAAGACTTTCTTTTAACCAAGCAGTAGCTGAGCCGCAGGAGCAGGGAGAGCTGGCGCGCTGGCAGCGAGTTAGCGCCGTTTACAGCGACGAGGGGAGCCTGGGGACCTGCGGAGGTCCTGCGCCCTCCGCCCCCTGCGCCCTCCGCCCTCTGCGCCCTCCAGGCTGAGCTTTCCCAACAGCCTCGTGGCACGGCAGCCACGCGGTGCCTCATCTGCAGCCCGAGGGGGCGGCACCGGGCAAGGCGCACGGACAGTGCTTGTGGTCTCCGTCTGCTCCCCCATCCCCTGACCCGCTCAGAAACATGCAGGGGCTCCCCCGCCTGGGGGTCAAGTCCACGTGGCCCGCCTCCGTCCCACCTCACCCGTCCCACGGCACCCACCCACCCTGCACTTCCAGTCCCTCGTGACCTTGCTTGTGCCCCTCGACCCAGAGCCGCTCCCGATCCGCCTCCCACGGGCAGCCTGCTGCCAGGTGCCCCCAGGGGCCTTCCTCCAACCGCCCTCATCGGCGTTAGGACCCCTGGGTGGGTGCCTCCATGGCCGCGTGGGCTCTGAGCTGCCCCGTACTGCAGGGACCGCATGAGTGCCTCCTGAATGTGGGCCCGTGTCACGGCGTGCCGTGTCATGTCGTGCCGGGCAGTGCCGGGCCATGTCATGTTGTGCCGTGCAGTGCCGGGCCGTGCTGTGCCGTGTTGTGTCGTGCCATGTCATGCCGCACTGTGCCGTGCCATGCCACGTTGTCGTGCTGTGCTGTGCCATGTCGTGCCGAGTCATGTCGTGCAGCGCCGTGTCATGCCGTGTGGTGCCGCGCTGGGCCGGGCCATGCCGTGTCATGTCGTGCTGTGCCGTGCCATGCCACGTTGTCGTGCTGTGCTGTGCTGTGCCATGTCGTGCCGAGTCATGTCATGCAGCGCCGTGTCATGACATGTGGTGCCGCGCTGGGCCGGGCCATGCCGTGTCATGTCGTGCTGTGCCGTGTCGTGCCGTGCCATGTCGTGCCAAGTCATGCCATGTCGTGCCGTGTGGCCCACAGCTCCACCCCCGGCCTGGCACAGGGCCCAGCACGTGAGGTGCTCCTGACCAGTGCTGGTCAATCATTCCATGGCCCTTCCGTGCCCTCCCACCTGGAACGTCCGTCTTCCTGTCCACTTTCAAAGATGCAGCGCAAAGCGACATTCCCTGCCTGAACATTCTCTAATTTTCCAAGACGGAAGCGACACCTCCCGGCTCTGAACCCCAGCTTGCTTTCTCTCCTACCCGGGAGCTGCTGTCATTTACTCTCACACAATCTTAGCTTCTGTCTCCGTGCAACTTCCCTTTCCAGGCGGTCTCTGAGGTGCTGGGCCTCTCGAGCCGGCAGGAGGCCGTCCGCATCCCAGGGCATTTCAGGAGGGAGCAGGCGCCTTCCTGCGGGCAGGTGCTCCCGGAGCCCAGTGGGCAGGGAGGGTGCTCTGCGGACCCTGTGGGTGGGGCCCTGTGGGCTCCTGTGGGTGGGCCCCTGTGGGCCCCTGTGGGTGGGCCCCTGTGGGTGGGACCCTTGGGCGCTCTCCCACTTGGCCCCCCTCCGGGACAGCCCCCACCACACCTGTGTCCTTCGTGTCCCCACAGACAAGGGCCCTTCAGAGCAGGCTTGGTCCCTCTTTGTGCTTCAGCCTCGTGGCCCAGCTCATGTTACTGTCGGCCTGAAAAAGCCGAAAAGCCCCTGTGGTGGGGGCAGGGAAGGACGGGGGGTGGGGGCGCTGCACAAAGCCTCTCGCTGAGGGGCCTTTACGCGCTGCCCTTCCCTTCCCGCTGCTGACCCGTCCAGGACCGCTGGGGTCCCACAGAGCCACACCATGCACAACCCCGAGAACGGGCAGCTGGCACCAGTGCCTCGGACCCCCGCGTGCCCCCGCTCGCGAGCCGTGGAGCCCGCCTCGCCCCTCCCGCCCGGCCTTGGACCTTACGGGGTCTTCTGCGAGAAATAAAAGCCTACAGGTGTGATAGTTCACCACAGCCTTACAGTAGAATTTCTTAGGACTGAAGAGTTTATATTTTCTCTGAAAAGAAAAATCTCATACACAACACACGTGTACAGTGCACACATACACGTATACACATACACACACACCCCAGCCGGAAAGATTTGCCTTCATCCTACATCCACTTCTTTCTGTTTATTTTATTTTTTTATTTTTTAAATTTTTTTACACATTTTTATTAAAGTTAATAGATCACAAAGAACGTTACATTAAAAAACATTAAAATAACATGAAAAACATAAGAAGTTCCCATATACCCTACTCCCCACCCCCACACCATCATTTTTGTAAATTGTATTTTTTGAAGATAAATGTGTTTTTAAATCCATTTTATTGATGCATATTAATAAAGCATACAATTCATCCAAAGTTTATAATCAATGGTATTTGGTATAATCGCATAGTTGTACATTCATGACTTCGATCATTATTAGAGCATTTTCATTATTTCAGTAATAATAATAACAATCAAGAAAATTCCTCACCTCTTCATCTCTCTCTGCTTCCCGCACTGTACACAGCAGCTGTTTCTGGCTAATCTATCCTAAGTGTGTAGTCAAAGGCTTTTAGTATAATCACAACGTTGTACATTCATCATCTCAACAATTTTAAAACAATTTCATTACTCCAAAAGGAAAGATTCCACACCCCTTAGCATTCTTTCCTCAGACCCACATAACCACTAATCTCATTTCACCTTTATAAATTGATTTATATTTACATTTCATATAAATGGAATCATACAATATGTAGTATTGTGTGTCTGGTTTCCTTCATTTAGTATCATGTTTGTTTTTGTTGGATATTAACAATTTGTAGTATTAACTTACATTTGTTCAGCTCCAAAGCAGAATGGTCCCATAAATGCAATTTTACCCATATTCATATTTCACATAATATATTTATATTTCACATAACATATTTAGTTCATAACAGGGCAATCATGTAGTAGTCGTCCTTTTGTGTCTGGCTGGCTTCCCTCAACGTAATGCCTTCCAGGTTCATCCATGTTGTCACATGTTTCACGACTTCATTTCTTCTTACTGCTGCCTAATAGTCCATCGTGTGCATGCACCACAGTTTATCCACTCATCAGTTGATGGATCTGGGTTGTTTCCAACTTTTGACAATCATGAATAACGCTGCTATGAACATCAGTGTACAGATGTCTATGCGTGCCACTGCTCTCAGTTTTTCTGGTCATATGCCTCGCAATGGTATTGCAGGGTCACATGGCCAGTCTATAGTCAACCTCCTTAGGAACGGCCAAACAGCCCTCCACAGAGGCTGTGCCATTCTACATTCCCACCAAAGTGAATAAGCCTTCCTCTCTCTCCACATCCTCTCCAACATCGACAGTGTTCTGACTTTTTAATAGCAGACAGTCTAATAGATGTAAAATGATATCGCATTGTAGTTTTGATTTGCATTTCCCTAATCACTAGTTATGTCGAACGTTTTTTCATGTGTTTCTTTGCCATTTGTATTTCTTCTTTGGTCAGTTGTCTTTTCAAGTCTTTTTGCCCATTTTTTAATCGGATACTTGGTCTTTCAATTGTTGAGTTCCGTGATATCCTTATATATCATGGGTGTTAACCCTTATCAGATATATGATTGTTAAATATTTTATCCGATTGAGTCAGCTGCCTCTTCACTCTTTTGACAAAGTCCTTGGAGGTGCAAAAGTGTGAAATTTTGAGGCAGTCCCATTTATCTATTTTTTCTTTTGTTGTTCATGCTTTGGGTGTCGGTTTGAGAAACTACTGCCTACCACAAGATAAAGATGTTTTCCTACATTTTCTCCTAGGAGTTTCATGGTGGTTGTTTCTGTATTTAAATCCTTGATCCACTTTGAGTTAATTTTTGTATATGGTATGAGATAGGGGTCTTCTTTCTTTCTTTGGATATGACTATCCGGTTCTCCCAGCACCACTTGTTGAATAGACTGTTCCGGCCCAGCTGGGTGGACTTAACAGTCTTGTCAAAAATTGCTTGACTATAGATGTGAGGGTCAATTTCTGAGTCCTCAATGTGGTCCATTGGTCAGTTTGTCCTTCTGCCAGTACCATGCTGTTTTTACCATCGTACCTAAGTAATATGCTTTACAAGTGAGAGTCTTCCAACTTAGTTCTTCCTTTTTTAAGACATTTTTGGCTATTCAGGGCCTCATAGCCTTCCAAATAAATTTGATTGTTGGCTTTTCAATTTCTGCAAAAAAGTCTGTTGGGATTTTTATTGGGATTGCATTAAATCTGTAAATCAGTTTGGGTAGAACTGACATCTTAATGATATTTAGTCCTCTGATCCATGAATATGGAATGTCCTTCCATTTATTTAAGTCTTCTTTGGTTTCTTTTAGTAATGTTTTATAGTTTTCTGAATACAGGTTTATTATGTCCCTGATTTATTCCTATTGGATTGTTTTAGTCACTGTAGCAGTTTGATATAGTTATGAATTCCAAAAATAGATATTGAACTATATTTGTAATCTGGCCTATTACTGGGCATGATTGAGTTATGATTAGGGCTTTGATTGGGTGACATCATTAGGGCATTGGGTCCCCACCCCTTAGTGAGTGGGGACTCAAGATAAAAGGCATGGCAAAGGACAGAGTTGGAGCTTTTGATGCGAGGGTTTTTGATGTTGGAGTTTTGATGTTGGAGCCTTAAGCTTGAGCCCCAGAAAGAAAGCTCACAGAGGAAAGAGAAACCAGTCCCAGGGAGAGAGGAACCCTGAGCCCAGGAAGAAGCAAGCCATGGGAAGGATGGAACCTTAAACCCAGAGAAAAGCAAAACCCTAGAAGGGAGGAACCCAGGAAGCCTGAACCCTCACAGTCATCAGCAGCCATCTTGTTCCAACACATGGAAATAGATTTTGGTGAGGGAAGTAACTTATGCTTTATGGCCTGGTATCTGTAAGCTCCTACCCCAAATAAATACCTTTATAAAAACCAGCCAATTTCTGATATTTTGCATCAGCACCCCTTTGGCTGACTAATACAACACTATTATAAATGGAATTTTTTTTCTGATTTCCACAGATCTGGTGTATAGACACAGTACTGATTTTCGCATAGTAACTGTGTGTTCCGCCACTTCGCTGAACTTGCCTATTAATTCTAGTAGCCTTGTCGTGGGCTTTCCAGGCTATGCCCACTTCCTAGTGCCTCTCTCTCCTTGGTCTGGTTTTCTCTCCGTCCCTTGGTGGCTGCTTCCTCAGAGCCTTGGGCAGGGCACTTGAGTGGACTTGAGACTCCCTACCATGTAGGGAGGGCAGAGGTACATTGAGCAGTAGTCTAGAAAGATGCAGACTGTACCAAAGCAGGTTGTCTTCATCATTAGGAGGGACTCGTACCTTTGAAATTCCCAGCGACGGGCAGCATGTCCGGCGGTCAAGGCGTGGCTGTGTCTCAATGCCTGGAAAGACGCCAGCTACCCGTGCCATTGCCGCAGTTGTCACCCCCAGGTCAGTTGTCAGGTCAGTTAAAATCGTTGCGTACGGGGATGTGGAATGGGCCCACAGGAAGGCTGCCTTGGTTTCTCACCTCTTCTTCCACTTTCTCCCCTGTTCTTAATATTGCCAAAAAGCGGCTCACTTTATAGCGTCAAGTCCACCAAGGCACTCGCTGATAAATCTCAAGACATTAATGCTGGATGAACTCATTATAATGAACCCAAAACAGTCTGAGAAGTTGAAATTGAGATCTGAAGTCAGGTGAGAAATATGTCAGGCCAAAAAGAGTCTGCTGCTTCTCTGGGACATGCCTATCGAGGGTTTCTGTGCACGGTGCCGAAGTCCTTGTCAGTTCAATACTCTGTGCCATCAGCTAGTGGTACATGCTGCGTAAATACCAGCCTGCCCGTGTTAATCAGGATGCACAGCCCCATGTGCTGATGTCCTCCTCCAGCGGGCAGTTCACGTCATAATTGGACAAGTGTTAGAATATCCACGGTACATCAAGGGAAACATATGCTAGTGCCTATTCCGGATATGCCTGGGAATTCATCTCAGAACAAGGTCTGAGGCGGCTAGGGCTCCCTTCTTTTCCCAGCGACTCCTGGAGGTGACTCTCCAAGGACCTGGGGTCCCCCTGGGAAGCCCGGCTGTCCCAGAGACAGAGGGAGGATTTGGATCCTCAGGAAGGCTGGAGGCTTGGCCTGGAGGGTGGCAGGTGCCTTCCCCAAGCCCAGGCAGCCATATTCTCCTGCGGTTCCTGCAGGCTCTCTTCACATGTGCACTTAGCCAGTGACGGATCTCTGCCTGCCTTGGGTACTGCCCTTTGTACCGTTTCTCCATCCAGTAGATCCAAAACCAGGAGAATGATTGAAAAAAGCAAGACGCTGTCCCTTGAGCAACACGGGGATCTTTGTAATCTGACCTCGTTCTTTAGTTTTCCCTTTAGTCTCTGCGGAGCCTGGTCCTGAGGTCAGCCCTTTCCAGACCTCAGGATCAGTGTCACCCAGGGACCTTTTTAGAAGTAGCAATTCATGGGCCCACCTCAGGTGAGATTCTAAATCAGAAGGCCAGAAAGAGGAGAAGAATGAGGACAAAGAGGGAGAACAATGAGAGTAAGTGGCTTGCATTAGTCAGCCAAAGGGGTGCTAATGCAAAATACCAGAAATCGGTTGGTTTTTATAAAGGGTATCTATTTGGGGTAGGAGCTTACAGATGCCAGGCCATAAAGCATAAGTTACTCCCCTCACCAAAGTCTGTTTTCACGTGTTGGAGCAAGACAGCTGCCGACGTCTGCGAGGGTTCAGGCTTCCTGGGTTCCTCTGAGCTCAGCACCTTTGTTCTCTCCACAAGCTCAGCTGTGCACTATGAGGCTCTCTATGCTTTGCCTCTCCCCACAAGGTCAGCTGTAGACTATCAGGTGAATGACTGTCTCTCCCCCTGGGGCTCGAGCTTCAGCATCAAACTCCAACATCAAAACTCCAACATGAGAAACCCTCCGCTCTGTCCTTTGCCATGCCTTTTATCTGTGCCATGCCTTTTCTCAAGGCCCTATTGGCACCAGAGGTTTACCTGATTACTTAAATCAAGTAAACCTCTGAATCCAATATAATGTCATATGTCCAGAGGAAAAGATCAGTTTGCAAACATAATCCAATATTTCTTCTTGGAATTCATCAGTATCAAACTGCTACATGGCTGAAAACTGCTCACTGGCATCTTGCTCCAGGATGCTACACAAACGCAATTTATTTCTTATTACTCGTCGCAGTGAGTTGATAGAATTATCCAGAAACAAGTAGATGCGAGGTGGAAGTCAAGTGCTTAAGGGGAGCTCATTGAAGAGGAGGAAGGAAAAGGGAAGTTACAGCATCAGGATCGGGCGAGAAGAGGGCGCAGCGACCGCCGCCCCTTTCCCTCTCACCGTCCAAAGAAGCGTGGGCTCCTGACGCCTCGCCTGGCTGGACGGTGGGCGCCGTCTTGGCCTCTGGTCACTCCTGACCCCTCGGCCTGGCTGGACGGTGGGCGCTGTCTCCGTCCCTGTGTTCACTCCTGACCCCTCGGCCTGGCTGGACAGTGGGCGCCGTCTCCGTCCCTGTGTTCACTCCTGACCCCTCGGCCTGGCTGGACGGTGGGCGCCTTCTCTGCCACGACGGCTCCACTCAGCTGTCACGTCCTCGTGGCACGAGGAGACGCTCCTCGACAACATTTACTGAGCGCTTGCGGACTCCTGGCACCGCTGCAGGCACTGGGCGGTCAGTGGTGAGCAAACGTGGGGCTCTGTCCCCGTGGAGCTTGTATTTCGGTGGGAGGAGACAGCAACCACTATCCAGATAAATAAAATAGCCACTAATCTCTGCGTGATCTGCAGGAAACAGGCAAGGTGTCGTGATAGAAAGGAGGGCGTGTGCAGAGGAGAGGGTCCCTGGGGGAAGTAGGGCAGCGCCAAGGAGGCAGCGCCAGCAGGCAGGTCTACCTGGCCGGAAGGAGACGCTGGGCTGCCAGCCCTGCTGGGTCTGGTGAGGGCTCAGCCTCGTACGTGTGCTGCCCCTCCTTCCTTCCTGTTGAAAGTGGAGGCACGCCTACTTACCCGATGCATCTCGCAGGGGGTGGTGGGATTAAGCTCAGGAATGGACACGGGGTACTTTCCCAAGTTGTTAAGCATCTGTGGAGTTACAAGGAGAACCCGTGGCAGAGTTCCGAGAACAAGCAGCAACGTGGACTGAAATGAGAGCAAGTAGATATTAAAGGGAGAAATTAGAAGAGGAGGTTGGGTTTGGCCTGGAGGACACCAAGTGAACAGGGGGCTTTCGCTGTCGTGGATTCCATAGAAGCATCTCAACGAGCCCGCCCCGACGCCGCTCCACGCGAGCCCGCAAGGGGCGGCCGTTTCCCGTCACCTCCACCCCGCCTTCCCACCCAGCAAGGCCCACATCACGTCCGCGAGGATCGGGCCTCGCTCCACGGTGCGGACCCGTCTCTCCACGCCCTGTTTTCCTTTAACGCTCCGCATATTTTTCTCAAGTCCACATTTATTGAGAAGTACTGTGCTGGGCACTGGGCCAGGCCCTGGAGTTTAAAGACGAGGCGCCGCGGTCTTTGTCCTCGAGGAGTGAAGCGTAGCGTGTGCTCCCGGAGCTCCCCCCGCGCCGCCCCGAGGTGTAGTTGTTTCGTGTTCTTGTCTCCCCTCCTGGCCACTCAACCCCCTGGACACAGGAAGCCCGACAGCGCGGCTCCCTTTTATGCCCTCTGCTGTGCCTTCCCCTGCGGGGGCTTGTTCGTCGTTGGCTCGGGGGTCCTGAGTGTTTACTCGTCTCGGGGGGTGGGCGTCAGCAGGTTAGAGACCAGCTTTGCTCTGACCCAGTAGAGGACAGTGTACTGGGAAGGGAGCTGTGGGGCAGGGGTTTGCACGTGAGGATTTGCTTCTGGCAGGTCCTGGGTGTAGCCGGGGTCCAAGGCCACGGCTCTCCCTGAAGCCAGGGGCCTCGCGGGCACTTGCGAGGGGAGGTTCACGCCCGGGCTTTATCAGCTTCCGAGCTCTCCGCGGCCCTGGGCGCTCTGCAGGCCCTCTCCGGGCATCCGGGGCGCCCTGTGGACTCGCCCCCGCCCCGCCCGCGGGCTCTGGGTGCCTCCCAGGCTCCGTGAGCCGAAAGGGACGCAGCAGAGCCTGGCTCCCGGGCGTGGGGCTCAGAAGGGCCGGCCTGGGGCCGAGCACCCGGAGCGCAGCCTCCCTGCTCTCCTTGCCCCTTCCTGACTGTCTCAGGCAGCCCTGGGAAGGTCTTTGTCCCCACGGCCGGGCGGGGGGCCAGGAGAGTGGCGCTGCCGGGCTGAGGGAGCGGGACAGTGACACCTCAGGGGAGCCGCGGGAGATGGAAATAAAGCTAAACGGAGCGGGAAATCACTTCACCAGGCTTAGGAAGTTTTACTTGATGTAATGAGATTCGCAATATAAAATGAGTTAATGCGTCTGCCTAAGGGCACAGATAGTCAAAGAAAGAATTTGAAAATACAGATGCAAAGAAACTAGGTCTGAAATAAAACAATGCAGGGCAGTGAAATGCTCCGCCTATAAATATTGGCACAGTGTGTTTCCTTTTGAACAGCATGGTTAAATGTGAGTATCCCTTACTTATCATTAAGAGAAAAAGGGGAAAAAACTACCAAGCATTTTTATTTCTTTTAAAGACTTTTCTATTGTGCTCTAAAGTCCTCCTGCTCATTTTTCTTCTAGAAGAATGATGCTTGTTTTTGCCTACAAAACGCAAATTGAATTCTGCGTTCCTGAAGGACGGGGCGAGCAGCCTCGGCGTCCCTGCCTCTTGCTCTCTGATCTTCCGTGACTCAAACACAGAGCAGAGGGCAGACCTGCTCGCCCGACCACCCATGGGGGACGTCACAGCTTCTCTTCTGGGCGGCGGACCTGGTGGCTCTTGCACACTTTCTCTCTTGGCTCCTGCTTTTCTGTTCTTTCAGAGGGCACTTTCCATCAGGCCACATAGGCTCCTTGTATCTCCAAAAGGGAAGAGTAAATCAAGCCTTGTGAAGGCATTGCCAGGTACTGCCTCGAACCAATGAGCCTGTGGGAGGCAGGAGGGCCTGTGGTGCCAGGTGAGCAGACGCGATCACGAAGGGAGAAGGTGGAGAAGAGCAAAGGCCAGACGCCTCTCCTCCTCCTAGGGTGAGAAGCGTGAGGGACATGCTGGTCCATGGGTAACCTCCTAATTCTAACTAGCACGCCAAAGACTGCCGTGATCTCGGCACAGGAGCCCACCCCATGGCTCCGGCTTCCCGGGAAAGGGACGGGAAAGTACACAAATTCCTGGGCAAAACCCTGCTCTCCCTTTAGGCCCAGAGCGATGGACCCAAGGCCACACCCGTGAAACGGATGCTGCTTCCGGCCGTGCTGCATGCCACAATGTGGCTGCTGAGTTCCGACTCTCTTTAGGAATGGTCTAAGCCCCACTTCCCCGTTGTCAGCTCCCTCACGTCCCCGTCAAGCCTGGTCAGCTCATAAGTGTTTACCTGGCCTTGTTGTAGAGAAATACAGCCCGTCCTCTGAGGCTTCTCTTTCCACTTCTTAGAAATGTGTCCTTCCTCCAGCTGGCTGATCTCTCCAGCTGACAGCTGCTGTTTCCCTCCGGCCCCCACTGCGGCTCAGGATCGACTTGTCCAAGGAGCAGCTTTTATAAGTGATCGAGGAAGAGCCTCGTGATTGGTGCAGGCTGCTCTGGCAACTTAAAACAACTTTGTCCATGGGCACATAAGACATTATGAGGCATTAAGTTTTTTCTCCCTCAAAGCAGAACGACGCCCGGATGCGTGAGGCTCTTTCAGCCTCAGGAAGAGATTCGTGTGAACACTTTCCCTGCTTTGGATTGGGCGTAGCAAGCTGTGGGCTCTGAATTCCCAGAACAATGTTTCAGTGGGAAAATCAAACAGTTCTCTTCTCCTTCCCAGCGTTCCTTTAACTGTGGAGGAGATGGCCACCGCGCGGGACGTGCCACTGCCACACCTCGAGGTTATGCGAATTTCACGCCGCCTGTCCCCTGAAACCCCCGTCTTCTAAAGCGTCCCTCCAAAAGAGATGTGCTCTTTCCTTTTCAGGGCTGTGGGCTTAGCAACGTGAAGCCGGCTCTTTCAGCTTCCACAGCAGGGCGATTCAGGTGGGTTCCCAACTCTGCTTAGAGACATGTGAGAGAGTTAAGAGGAGTCAAAGGGAACGCACAGGCTGCACAGACACGTGTGCACACGGAGGGGCCGCGGGCCCGATGAATCGCGTCTGCCCGTGACCACAGTGGCTCTTGTCACAAAGCAATGAATTTGCCAAGAATAGGAAAAGGGCGGTAGGTGGGGGGAATAATCTCCCTTTCTACTGCCAAAAGTAATAGAAAGCAAAAAGCACCGAAGCCGCTAGATATCATGGAAGGAAAAAGAACGTTGCTCAGTGATTCTGAGAGTTTAAAAATACAATGGGACGCAAGGCAAGGAGATGCGCGCTAGACTGACGCAGAGCACGGCTGCCCTGGACTGAGCGCGGCCGGGTCGGGGTGGTCGGTGCGCCTCCCCTGCCCCCTGCGTTTTCTGACTGTGTTTTCTTTGATGGAGAAAATGATTGACTTGATAAGACAGGCTGGCCGTGAGACCTCACTAGATCCCCCTCCAGCTGCAGGACGCAGCTCCCGGGTGGCCGTCACCTGACCAGTGGCTGGACCAGGCCCGCTGCCCTGAAGTGCCTTCACCTCGAGACCCAGCAGGGGCCTTTCAAACAGGCTGCCCGCGTCCCCGGACGCCCCACGGCCGTGCTGTCGGACTGGCCTCGAGCCCCCTTTGCCATCCGCCTCTTTCTCCCGTGAGGTCGTTCTTTTTCCTAAGAAGAGTCCCTTCCACGCGCGTGCGTTTGGAAATGGAGCCCACCCAGCAGCCCCGGGCCCTGCGCCCCTCAGGGCCCCGCTCGCCTCTGCTCTCGCCGCTCTCCGGTGCGGTCTTACACTCCCATTCCACACAAGCCGCTCGACCCCCGGGGAGAGACAGGCAGGCCGTGCGCCTTCCCCCGGGACTGAGCAAGGACGGGCAGCCCTCGTGGTTCCTGGGGTAGACAAGAGGAGCAGGGGGGGCACGTGGAGGGCTCAGGGCAGCTGTGTACCTCGAAGGCCCGCGCCGCGGGGCTCCGGCCCTGCCCCCTTGCTGCTCTCCCATCCCTCTTGTTCTACCCCCTCGTTGGCCTCGCACAGTCTCCCATGCGGTCCCAGCACATCGCGCGTTGGCATCTCCCCTCCCCCCGTCAGATGCCAGCTGCCGTAGCTGCGCCCCTGCCTGTGGCCGCGACCTCGGCAACACCGGGCCACTCGCCCCTTGAAACGGACTCCTTTCCTTTAGCATCGCTCCGTGGCTCGTCTTTCCTTTACTCCTCTCTTCCTCCCTCCTTAAATCTTGGAATTTCCCAGAATTCCACCACGGTCTCTTTTCTCACTCCCCTCTCTCTGCTCGGACGCTCACATCTGCATTCATTGCTTCAACAAATCCCTCTCTGTGTTTCTGCCCACCCGTTTAGACAGCCCAGCCATCCCCCCGACGTGTAGACGTGAATGTCCAGCTAGCAAGCGGGTACCCCACCTGCACGTCCCCAGACATCCCAGATTCAGCAGGTCCAAGCTGGAGCCACGCTTCGCCTCCCGTCCCGGCTCACGCTCGCGTCTCTCCGGTCTCCGCAGAAGCAAGCGGCTCCCTCTTCTCCCCGTCGCCAACCTGACAACCTGGCTTTGCACCCAACCGCCCCACTTGCCCCCCGCTTCTTCGTCTGGTTTCTGGCCCCCGCCTCTTTGTTCTCGCCCACTGTCCCCGTGGCCACCGCCGCGCCTTAGCTGCGGGCGGGGGCTCAGGGTCCCTCCCGGATGCTGGGACTTCCCGCTGGGCCCGTCTCTGGCCCACCCCCCAGTCGGCGGTGGGGAGCGATTCCTCCAAGACCCCCCGTCATGAGCCCTCTTCCTCAAGCCCCTCGAGGCTTCCTAATCAAGCCCCATCCTACCCCTGGGTTCTGAGCCGGGAGCCCTTCTCCCGCATGCCCCGGAGCCTTCCCTCGTAGCCCCAGACCTCACGCTCAGCCTGGCCCGGGACGGGCGGCCCCCAGGGGTCCTCGTGGTGGCTGCGGTGCTGCCCTGAAACGCCACGAGCCTGGACGGGGCTGTCCTCCCGCGGCGCGTGGATCGGCTGCAGCCGGGACCCAGGCAAGCTCAGGCAAGGTGCTTAAGCTTCATGGCCCCGTTTTTTCCCCTCATCTCTAGAACAATGTTCCTTCGTCTCTCTCGAAGGTCAGGATTTAATAATAATAATTAGGAGATAAATGAGAGCTGGTCGTTCCTGGGCATTTCCGGGTGTCAGGCACTGTGGTAAGCATTCTCCATGTATTAAGTAGTTTAATCCTTGCAGTAACTTTGTGATGTAAGCGGGATTACTGTTTCTGTTTTACAGCTGAGAAAACTGAGGTGCCTTGCCCAATATCACACAGCTAGGAAGCAGGGTAGCTGGCGCTCGGTGGGATAAGGCCTTGAGCGGTCATTCAGTCAGTGCTGTTGGTTTGTTCCTTCTGCTTTCCTGGTGAGTGCTGAACGCTCATCCCCAGCCTGTGAGAGCCAGAAGGCAATCAAATTACTCCTGGCATTTCTTGAGCCTCCGTTATTGTTTGCCACAGGATCTATAGATACTGTCACACCTGAGTCTCGCTCCAGCCACCAAGTGGGAACGTTGTCCCCGTTGTAAGAGCAAGAGCTTGAGGTTCACAGAAGTTCAGTGACTGCCCCAGCCCCCGCCTCGTAGAGGACAGAGGCAGGACCTAAGCCTCTAATATACACACGGAAATGCCAGGTCCCTTAGCCAAAGCCAAAGTATTGCCTCGAAAGACATTAGGAGGCACGAAATGGAGTTTGTCGTCTTGCAGTGGCAGGGAGCAGGGTGGAAGGAGGAGGGTTGAAAAAGGCATCATCATTGTAGGCATCATTCACTACACAAGGAAGGCAAACCATGGCTAGAGTGGCCGACGGGGATGAAATAACCGAGCAGTCAGCACCCCTGGACTTCTGAGATGGAGTGAGCTTTGGGCTGGAACTTGAGAATAGTGGAGAAAATATGCCCATTGAAGGAAAACACAAGTCCCCCTCTGTGTAAGTCAGCCAAAGGGGTGCTGGTGCAAAATACCAGACATTGGTTGGTTTTTATAAAGGGCATTTATTTGGGGTAGGAGCTTCCAGATACCAGGCCATGAGGCATAAGATACTTCCCTCACCAAAGTCTATTTTCACGTGTTGGAGCAAGATGGCTTCCGACGTCTATGAGGGTTCAGGCTTCCTGGGTTCCTATGTTCCTGGGGCTTGCTTCTTCCTGGGCTCAGGGCTCCTCTCTTCCTGGGGCTGGCTCCTCTTTCCTCTGTGAGCTTACTTCCCAGGGCTCCAGCTTAAGGCTTCAGCATCAAACTCCAACATCAAAAACCCTTAATTCTGTCCTTTGCCATGTCTTTTATCTGTGAATCGCCACCCACCAAAGGGTGGGGACTCAATGCCCCACTGGGACTAGAGGTTTACATAATTACTTAATCAAGACAATCCAATATAACCTAATATGCCCAGAGGAAAAGATCAGTTTACAAACATAATCCAATATTTCTTTTTGGAATTTATCAATAATATCAAACTGCTATACCCTCTTTGAGATCAGAAAGTATGTATAGAGACGAGAGAAATGGCAGAAGACAGGGCACGGGTGCGGAAGGTGTTTTATCTCCTGCAAATCTAGCTGATGGCTACAAGCTATTCGTCGTGAGGTGGGTACAGCCAAATGTGTGTCTTGGGATGGGGCTCACGTCACAGAGGCATCGATCCCACTGACATCCTGGATGAAAAGCAATTTGCAGGCGGCCGTTGGTGAGCCGTCTCAGTTCAGATCTGCCCTGTGCTGTGTCTACAAGGCAAGGGAAATAAACAGCAGCAATATTTTTGAGGATTAGGAGCTTCCTGAGGGGACTGCAGTTTTAATATTTGAAGGGACTCAAGAAACACAGTAAACATTTGTCTTGGAGGAATGATGCAAAATGAGCTTCTGTGTGTCTGCTGACCTCTGCCCATTCCTAAAGGGGCGCGCATTTCTTTCTAACCCACAGGCAGTGGTCAATCATTTCCTAGGGCCTGGGTTAGTGAACTCTGCTCTCATTTTTCACTATTTAAGATGATGGATGTCGATCCGTCATCGAATGAATTCCCAGAAAGGAACTGCAACCTGTTCTGTATCAAAGAAAGGTGCCAGCAGGAGGGTGAACACGCCCTGGGAAGTGACTCTCAACTTGTGGAGAAGGTCCTTCTTCCCAGCTCGCGCTTTGACACAGGGAATTATCATTGATTTACAATTTCGACCTGTTAGAAGTTTTCTTTTCCAATATCGGTGTTTTGCTGTTTTGTTTTGGGTTGTTTTTTGGTGGGGGGAGAGGGGGTCTCTTCGAAACCTGTGGTCACACATGAAGAACTAGGGTCTGTCAGATGGAAAATTCATCTCGTTAATACAGTTACTGGACTGCAGCAAGTTAGACCAAAGGGGGGCGTTGTGTGGCTGCAGGACTTGCTTCAAAGAGATGAACTGGAAACAATGTAAGGGCTTTGCTGTTCCCAGTTTAATGTCATGTAAATCTGCAAGTAACGTTATTTCCTATAAGTGCCTGGGAAAGAGTAGGATTTTAATTTCTTAGTTGAAAAAGTCTGCAGGTAGGCTTTCATGGGAAGTGAGGGGACTTTTCTGTCTGCCATTATAAATTCTCATTTTGGGGTAGGAAAGGCTAATTGCCTGGAGTTGGGTTTTTTGGTTTGGTGGGCTTTTTTCCAATTATAACCAGCTATCTCTTAAACTCTTCCTGTTTCATGGTGCTAGTTAAGCGAGTTCTCCTTCGATGTGACTTTGATGTGAAAATAAACCTAGGCCGAAGTGACAGCTAAGGCACCTCTGAAAGAGGATCTAGTGTACAGTTCCTGGTTACTCTGGCTGTGGCCAGAGAAAACACACATCCATGCTCGATATCGGGCCGAGATACAGATGCTATAAGAAAAACACTTCTTCAAAAGTTTCAGAAGAATGGTGACGTGGGGACTAGGAACTTTAAAGGAGCTTCAAAGTACCTGGTGTTCTCAGGTACTTTGCCAAACCACCTTCTAAAGGCTGCTCAGCGCTCCTTCGTGATGGAGTTAAAGATGAGCCCGAAATTGCGGGGGACCCCTTGGAAGAGCCGCTCGGGCAGCCCCGGTCCCCAGGGGATGGCACGCCCGGTCAACGTGCCGCCGTCCTCGGCTGCTAAACAAGAGGCAGCAGGAAGTTGTCTTCCCAGCAAGGCCGTGCGCGGAGGGAGAACGCGGCTCTGGACCTCCCGGTGCGCCCGTGGAGCAGGTGGGGACCTGTGAGGACGCGCCCTCCTGAGCCAGAGGCGCTGCTTTCAGGAAGGCTGCGGGGGAGCTGGGTCAGTGGCCGCACGTGGAAGCCGAAGAGAAACAAGAATGCACGAGCACCTGGAGCCCGCACTCCGCTCTGCGACGGTCATCAGTCCAGGAGAGCGTGCATGTCCTGTAGGAAACCTGTCCTTCGACTGCGGCTTGTTACAGCTTTGTTTCTGGTGGAGATACAGAAACCCAAAGTTTCACAAGCAAAAACAGAAAAGGGGGAAGGGTGGATTTATGGGAAGGTGTCCGGTGCCGCAATTCCACGAGGGCTAACTCAGTCTCCCAGCACGCTGGAGCCAGGACCTGGAAGGTTCCAGAGGCGCCCTCAGCGGGTTCTGTCCCAGCCACCACCTGTCGTGCGTTCCGCTCTGTCCCAGGAGACCTGCTCCCGGGCTCTCACGTGCCTGGCTGAGTACCATGGCCCGCGGGTCCCAGGGCAGGTCCTGCTTGGGTTCTGGGTTGCTGGAGCCATTAGTCGGCTCAAAGCACATGTGGCCGCCCGTCCCGTGTGCGGGGCAGGGGCTGTTCCCCGAGGAGGGGACTTGGCAGGGGCAGACCCCCGCTGGCACGTTTGTGTCAGTCTTGATTGTAGACGCGGCGCGTGCTCACTGCAGAAAGCGAGAACGCAGGCGTCTGAGCAGGGCGAGGTGGGGCCTCTTCCTCCTCCTACCGCGGAGAGCCCCTCCCCGACTCCATGCGCTCGCAGGTGCTCTGACAGCCCTCCACCTTGGGTCTGTCCCGGTTGTGCTCAGGATCTGGGCGTTCTCTCCGTTCTTGACATAGCGATTGAGCGTTTTCGGGGTTCTGGAAACGAGTGATACTGCGGTCAACAAGGAAGGCGTGGCTCAAGCCAAACCCCTCCTTGGAGCTTAAGGCCGGAGACGCCTTAGATTAGAAGCAGACGAATGAATGACAGAATGTGCACGTCGTGAAAGTAGCATAAAGGGGGCAGCGAGTGGTCGAGAGGGAAACCTGTGAAGAGCGTCCCTGAACCGCTGCCCCTGGCAGGCCTGAGCTGGGCACACAAGGGGGAGACGTGAAGGAGGCACTGGGTGGTAAGAACGGAGGAGTTAGCGGGCGGGGAGTATCCCAGGGAGCCCGGCAGCACCTGCTTTTTTTTTTTTATTGAATTTTTTTTGAAGATGCATGGATCACAATGTTACATGCTTTTAAAAGACCTGAAGCCGAAATGACCTTTGGTGTTGCGAGAGTTTTAAAAACCTTGTCGCTGGGTGTGGGTGTGAGAAGATCCCTTTTGTGGCTCTGTGGGAAGCAGGCGGGGGGCGCGGGGGCCAGCCTCAGGGTTCACCCTGCCTTTCAAGCCGGGGACCGGACAGGAACCGAAGAGCTGGCCGTGGAGGGCCGGGCGGGCAGGGGCCTTCACCGCCTGCCGGAGTTGGCCGAGCCGCCAAGGGTGACAGAAGTGCGCCAGGGACCAGGGCAGCTGGACTTCGTGTTGTTTTACAAAACGCTGGCAGATCGTACTTAGCCATGTCAAGTCCCAAAATAACTCCCTGGCACCCCCAGGATGGCGGGAGGGCATCCCTGCCACCTCAGGATTGGCTAGCATCTTGGAAAGAATTCAGTTCTTGGCACCACAAGAAGGAATTGTAACCTCTGCAATGCCCGTCCACTGTGCCCAGCTCCGCGACTGGACAGAGCTGCCAAGAAGCAGCCCTGAGGCTGACAAAGGAGAGCGGCTCCCGGCTGGCGCGGGCACGCAGGGACGCGCCATCAACGCTCACGCGATGCTGCCAGACCACGGGCTGCCCGGCGAGCCAGACCCTCAGCTGGGCAGTGAGCCGTCCCAGGCTCGTGGGAGCGGAGGCCGAGGGTGGTCCTTCAAGGTGACGACCCCCCGGCCCTGAGTCAGAACCCAAGAGCGACACCCAGAGGCGCTCAGCCCTTCACGGAAGGAGGCCACCCCAGGGGAGGGCCTCACAGAGGGGCCGGGCCTTGGGCTGGGCCCGAAGAAGAGATGCTTCCAGCCAGCCAGCCCGAGAAGCCGTTGTGAACGGCGCTTCACGCACTGGACACTGTCGAGCAGGCGTTCAGAGACTTCGAGAGAACTGCCGGCATTTTAGACGTGGCGTTCGCTTTGGATCCTCTTCGATATAGTTTGGGCAAGGAGCAAGTCGTGATTCAAGTGTATCACGCACGAGGCAGCCAGGTTTCCGGGCATTCCTAGCAGATCCTGTTCATTTTCTGCTAAACACGGAGCCCCATCTCGGAAAGGTGGCCCCGCAAGCCCTGGCCTCACCACATCCCAGCAGAAGGCGCAGAGCTTGTGGCGGGCTGGAGCTGGAATTACCCCGCTCACAGTTTGCACGATGGGGAAAATAATCCTCTCAACTCTTAAACTGAAATACCCCGTTGGTAGACTTGTGTTTACACCACACTATCAGAACATCGGAATAGCACGGTGGTCCGGATATTTGGGGGCATCACTGGAAGGGTGCGTCCGAGGCAGGGGGCCCTCTGCTTACAACAACCCCATGCATGCACGGTTCTGCAGAGCGGGCACCACCGTTACCCGCTTTTGCTTTTCCACACACACGCATTTGCTTCTGTCCATTCCACGTTTCTTGAGAACTTGCCTTACGCTTGGCAGTGTTCTAGCTTTTCCTGTGCTTTAATCACTTGGCTTTCGCGACAGCCCTGACGGCAGCTTTCTTAAAGCGTAAATAATTGGAGCTAAAGCAATATCCCTTAAATGAATGAATAAACAAATTCTAATGTGGCAGATGAGGAAACACCTGTTTCATCTTCACTTGCCAAGGTCTAGCACACGGCTGGAACAAAGGAGTCAGGATGATGGCAATGCCGACGGCTTTGGTGCAAGGTCAGGCAGACTTAGACCAAGATCAAAGGTCAAACAGCCTTGATTCAAGGTCCTTAGGGTCAAGGTCAGACACCCTTGGGTCAAGTTCTGCAGCTCTTGCTGGAAAAGGGCCTCCTGCGACAGGCTCTTGCCCTGGGGTGGACGCTTTGGCCGGGGCTGCTGATCTGCGCTAGTCCCAGAGACGCAGCTTCAGCAGCACTGTCGCACAGGGGAGGTAAGGTCCTCGTTCAGGCTGGCCCAGTAAGGAGGAGCAGAGCCGCGTTTGGAACCCAGGTTGGTTAGCCGCGAGCCCCGTGCTCCTTCAGATCCGCAGCTGCCGCTCGCCTCCGTGAAACAGGCTCCATGGCCCAGGCACTGCCACGCGCTTTCTCCCCCTTCCGCTCAATGAACGCTGTGTTGCTGATGATAAATTTGGAACATTCTCCAAGAAGCAATGGAAGTGTCCGAACTGAGAAAACTGCTGTAATGAAATATTCCCTTTCTCTGCTCTGTAACAATGAGATACTCTTTTACAAGTCAGCCATGAAATTTAAGGGGGAGAAAGTATTGAAGAAGTTTTGACTATGGGACCTCTTGGCACTTAGTGTTCCTTAGAAGGAAAAGTATGTGGACTTATTTTCTCTCCCAAGACCATGGATTTGCAGTGCTTTTGCGTCTATATAAAATTTTATCTTGGATTTCATAAAAGATAGTTATTTTGTTGAATAAAGTAGGCACATTTCTCCAAACCTTACGGAACAAAATTATGGGACAAACTTTCCAATAGAACTGCTATTATGTCTTCCTGGCCTCTTAGGAAGGGAGGGAGCAAGTCATAGTTTTTCTTGAAGGAGTAAACTTGGAAGTTACTGAACATTTCCTGGGAGATGTGTCCTGATCCCTCTCCGGCTGCAGGGCTCTCACCCAGGTCGGGCAGCGAGGTACGACGGGCTTAGCCCTGCGCCCGGCTCGGGGTCCCCTCCCAGGAGTCCACACCCCCTAGCTCCCGTTCCTGTGGATGACGGCAGAGCTTTCCTCGTGGGTGCTCAGGGCTTAGAAGAGGCTTATCACTCAAGCAAAACCCTAGTGGAACCATCAAATTGCTTGTGGATCGCGTGTGAAAAGGCCCTTCCGGGCACAGCTCTTCCTGGTGTCCTTAGAGGCTCAGCTTCCCAGGTACTTAAGGAACCACCTGTAACGCGCCAGCACCACAATGAGCACGGGAACAGCCCGGCAGCTCTTAAGACACAGCACCCTGGGGCTTCCTCTCATCTCTGCCAATTCATTTATATTTGCGATTTATGTAAAGTGGAGTCAAACCATGTGAAATGTGCCTGTTAGAATTGATGAAGAAAGGTTCACATACTACTATTTGCTGCTGACCCTAGTTTGCTTCGGGTGCATTTTAGCGCAGAGCCCGTCCTGGGATTTCAGCGCACGTCAGTTCTGATTCGCGTCCCGCGGTTTAGCTTTCCCTCCAGCGACGCACTGGCCCTGAACGTTCCCTTTCGCCCACAGTCGCACCCCGTGGGCGCTGCTTCCAGAGGGGGGGCTTTTGATGTCTCCAGCGAAAGCCTGAGACCCCTCAGGTTTGTCTGGGCCAGGAAAGCCAGGGAGGGCTGCCTGTCGCCCGGGCAGGGGACGCGCTGGCGTTGGCTGCGCCAGCTGCCGGCCTTTTTACCTCCGGTCCGTCGCCTTTGGGTGGTCCTTGCTAGTGTTTTCTCCCCAGCCCCGTTTCTAACCGGGCGTGAAGAGAGGCCCGAGGGGAGCCTGCGGGCGACGGGACCCGACACCCCCTCCCTTGCCCGCGCAGGCCCAGGTGCACCGCCCCAGAGCCCGCGCCTGTGCGAAGGCCCGCGGTCTCCCGGGGCCAGCGTGGCCGTGGACGGAGCCGTAGCGGGGCCCCTGCCCGGTGTCGGGGGCCATGGGGCCGAGGGGCGTTTGTCTGTGAGGGATGGGGCAGGGCAGAGGGCCCCCCGGGGCGGGGCGTTGGCGTTTTCAGATCCTCCAGGAAGCTTGTGGCTCGAGCGCTTCAGAGGGGGCGCAGCTGCTGTCACAGGTGCTGTCCCTGGGGGCTGCAGCCCGGCGCCGCCGTGTCCTGGGTGTCCCTGTCCTCGGCCTCCCCCGCCGGGGGCCAGCAGCCTCTGAAGGCGCTGCCCCCACCCCAGCCCCGGCCCCGGCCCTCCCAGGACCCGCAGCGCTGAAACGGCGTGGGGGTGCCCAGAGGGAAGACGGGACGCGGGAGGGCTCCGTCCTGCGGCTCAGGACAGGACAGTCCGCAGCCCACTCCCTGGAGAGGACCCTTGCTCGGGTGCTGGCGCGAGGGCGCTGCTGAGGCCAGAATCTCAAAATTGAACCGCCAGTTCTGGGGGCTGGTGTAGAGCTCTCTGACTGCCAGGTAACGGGAACTCGCACACTGAGATGTGGGGCTCGCCGCCGCCGCCACCACCCGCCGTCACCACCAGTCGTCGTCACCGGCCATCACCACCCACCATCACCGCCCACTAGCCACCACCCACCGTCACCACCCTCCGTCCTCCCGCTCACGAGGCAGCCTGACGGCGCCTGTGGAGTCCTCGCCTGCCTGGTGGCCGCGTCGCCTCCGCCTTCCGCCGGGGCCTCGCAGCACGTGTCCTGGGCATCCACCACCCCCCTCCCAGCCGTTGGTGTCCCCGCTCCGCGCCCCCCCTGGCCCCCGGGTCCCCAGCGTCCCCCTCCCTGCCTCACGCGCGCGGCCCGTCCTCACCCTCGCGTCCCCCTGCCCGGCCTCTGCGGGTCCCGCGTCCCGGGCGGTGCTGGGGTGTGGGCCGGCGAAGCCAGCCGCGGCTGAGGGGTGAAGGAGGGACTTGGGGGTCGGGGATCGGGCCGGCCGGGGGCATCCCGCTGCCTGCGCGTCCACTGCACAGCCCGAGCCGGATGCTCGCGCTCCTCCTTGTCAGATGAGCCCGCTGTCCCCGCGGCCAGGCGGGTCTCCCCGACGGCTCGGCTGGGCCATCCTCAGCTGCGTCACGGCTTCCTGCCGGGGCGCCGTCGGCGGCGAGGGCCCCTCGTCCCTGAGAAGCCCCCTGAACTTACGCTGTGACTTGTGGAGGAGACCGAACGTTAGCAGGAGGACACGAAGCCCGTTCAGCTGACGAGCCCTTTTATTCCTGCTTTTAAGGGAAGTCGGAGCAGCCTGCTGGGCCCTCGCGGTGCCTGAAGGGAGCCCAGCTTCGGAGAGCCCTCTCCACCCGGCGGTGCCGTCGGCTGCTTTCTGGAAGGTTCTGGCCTCGCGTCCCTCGGAGCATCTCCTCTTACCCTCCCTGCCTTCCCTCCCCCACCCCAGAGTCCCCCAGTTTTCCCAGCCCTGCCCCCGCCCTTCTCAGCCTAGACCCCCTAAACCCCTGCCTGTCCCCGCAGGCTTGATTCTTGACCTGGTAGGGCGGCCTCGGGTTGCCTGAGGAACGGTTTCTCCCCGCAGCGGGGCCAGCAGTGTCCCACCCCTGCCCTGCGACGAGGGGCTGCCAGCGGCTTTATGCCCTAATCCCAAGCCTCGCGTCTAACGGAGGACTTTTAGTCCAGCAAAGGGAATCCTTCAGAGCGAAGGATGAGCTGGGAAAAGCATTCAGATCGCCTCTTCAGGTAGCGGGGGGCCGCCTGCACCTGCACTCAGCGGCCCCGAGAGGCGAGTCGTGGAGGGCAGGAGCTGCACCTCGGTGCTCCCGGAGAAGCCCCGGGCGGGTGGCAGTCCCGGCGGCCCCTCTCCCCACGGCACGGTCTTCCTCAGCTCTGCGGAGGGCGCCCGTTCCCCGTCCTAGCCCCCGCCGCCAGCTGTGCCCTCTGGGCCCTCACCCCGGGCACACGGTGGCCCTCGCGGCCGTCCACCTGCTCTTTCCAGGGCCCAGGCAAGAGCATGCCCTCAGAGCTTGCCCACTGACAGAGGACGGGACTGGGGTGCAGAGAAGTGGAAGGACAGCGAGCGAATGCCAAGCTCAAGGTGGGGTCCCGGGGCCCTCGACCCCCAGTCATGGCGCCGACAGAGCCCGGGTACCACGGCAAGAGCGCTGCTTCGATGTCCAGCTCCGCCACTTCCTGTGTGCATGAGCCAGAAAGGTCAAAAATCTCTGAACCCATTTCCTCCCCTGCAAGATGGGGCGTGTCTACCCCACGGAGGGTCTGGAGATGCTTTAGAGTCGTGAGAATTAAACAGATAACCCAGGGAGCTGAGCGCTGCCCGGCACGCAAGTCCGGGAGGCGACGTGTTGCTGTCGCTACAGCTCTCTCCCGTTCCGTGGCGCCACTGCATCCTGGGGCGCGAAGGAAGCCCTGGTGCTGCTTCCCTGGGAGGAGCAGCGGGCGCACCTGGCAGGACAGGGGTTTCCAGAAGCAGTGGAGAAATAAAGCAGCGGCCGCGGTTGTGAGCCGCACGGCTCTGCTGCGTGTATCGGGGCGGCCCGTCGGGAGGCGGCAGGTGACCCCCGGCCTTCCCGTCCTGCGAGCTCAGACGGTGCGACCGTGTGTCTGAGGAAGTGGCGGCGACTCCGTGTTCTGTATCGAGTCCATCACCTGCGAACAGATGAGGCTCAGAATCGGTGAAACGTGCCACGGCCGCAGAGCGCACAGTTAGAGCACGTCACCGGGGCAAGGTCGGCCCGCCCCGCCGCGCACCCCTGCCAGTCGCTCAACGCGGGGACTCGGAGCCCCCAAAAGCCCGGCTGTTATGTTAGCCAAAGGCGGGTATAGAAAGATGCAGGGTGTGTCCAGGCTGGGGGTCGTCGGCCGCGCTCCTCTCGCTTCCTCCTTTCTCCTTCTGCAGGTGGCTGCTTCGTGGCTCGGGTCAACCAATGGGTGACCATCCAGAGCTCACACCTGTTGTCATCGCCACGCAAGCCCTCAAAGGGCCTCTGGGCTCGCTTTCTCCAAATCCCGAATTCCCAGGGAGAGACAGGTTGGCTCTGCCTGGTCAGGGTGCCTTCTGTGCCGGGCAGCAGTGGCCTGGGGGTCAAGCCGGGTGCACCGCCGGCATGTCCGCGGTAGCCCTGACCTCCCAGGAGTGGCCAGAACAGCCAGCGGAGCAGGTGCCGGTGAGAGGGTTGGCGAGAAGCGCGTTGCTCGCAGGCACCTGCGCCGTCTCCGGGCCACTCGCGGAGCTCGTCCTTGACTCTGGGACGCAGCAGTCCCCGCGCCCCCTGCCCCCCCACCTCGTTCCAGCACAGTGGCGTGGCGATGCCTTCGCAGCCACACGGCCCAGGACTGCCTCATATGCGCTAAGCCGCCCTGGGCGAGCTGTGCGGCCTGACGGTTTCCTTATCTATAAAGTGAGGGATGACTCGTGCCTCGTGGGGTTGTTGAGCCGCTTAAGGAAACTGGAGAAACTGTCTTTAAAGCCTTGGCACGTAGCAGGTGATGGTTTCCTTTTCTTCCTTAGATAACCTAGAAAGCTTTGGGTGGCTAAGGGAGGGGTGGTGAGTGGAAAGAGAGGAAAGGAGAAGTGGTAGAGTTTTATGTCTGGGAAATATCTTTCTGCACCAAGTATTTTACAATTATTCTAAGCAAATGTCAGATACTGGTGGGTCAGCTCACTGGGAAAGCCACGTTTTGACAGCTGTCGTCTTTAGAAGCATGTCAACAAAAACCCTTTGAGAAGATCAATGATGTATATCTATGTTTCTTATTAATTTATCGGCCCTCAACCTTCTCTCTGTAATTTTTAAAACGTGTACGTTGTGCTCTAACCCCTGGGTTAATGATGAGGCACCTTGGCATTTTGTTGCCGTGCTGCTGTTTGGAGAGGCCCCCAGCTTTGAGAACGGGGGGCCCGCACATTTTAAATGAGCTTTAATTTCTGAGCTCTTACTATAGCGAGCCTTGTGCTCAACTTGTTCAAGCCTGATCTCAGTTCTTCCAATGAGTTAAGTGCTGTTGTCCCAGTTCCTGGATGAGAAAATCGAGGCTAAGATAAGTGGCCAAGGTAACATGGCTCGCAGTGACCGGACTGGAATTTGGGCTCAGTTTAGTGGGCTCCCCAGAAGTGCACTCTTACCCACGGCACAGCACCGCCTCCCTGCCTCTTGGTTTACAGAATTTAGAGACAGGCAACTTCAGAAATGAGCTCCCAGGAAAATCCGTGCTTGGAGTGCTCCTCTTCACAGGGTCGTGGCCGAGCATCCACACAGGGCCTGAGGGCAGGGTAGTGGATGGTGGGAGAAGGGCAGGTGCACAATGGAGAGGCTCTCCTTGTGCCCAGAAACGCTTCTGTTACTCACCTAGAGGATCCGAGTGATGAAGGGGTGGAATCTGTGAAAAAAGAAAATAGAGATTTCGTCTCTGCTTAGGCTTATCGGTGTTTCCCACCTGGGTGAATTGTGCACACACCATTTGGGTACGACTGCAGGGGTGTGTGCATGCAGGGGTGTGGGTACATGCGGGGGGGGGTGCATGCAGAGGTATGTGTATATGAATGGATGTGTGCATGCATAGCTGTGTGTGCGCGTGGGTGTGTGTACATGCAGGGGTGTATGTGCATACAGGGGTGTGTGCATGCCTAGGTATGTGTGCCTGCAGGGGGATGTGTGCATGCAGGTGGGTGTGTGCATGCAGGGGTGTGCGTACATGCATAGGTGTGTGTGCATGCATAGGTGTGTGCATACAGGGGTGTGTGTACGTGCAGGGGTATTTGTATGCGTGGGTGTGTGCATGCCTAGGTGTGTGTGCATGCATGGGTGGGTGTGCTTGCAGGGAGATGTGTGCATGCATGGGTGTGTGTGCTTGCAGGGAGATGTGTGCATGCAGGTGTGTGTGCATGCATGGGTGTGTGTCCTTGCAGGGAGATGTGTACATGCAGGGGTGTGTGCATGCATGGGTGTGTGTGCTTGCAGGGATGTGTGCATGCAGGTGTGTGTGCATGCATGGGTGTGTGTGCTTGCAGGGAGATGTGTACATGCAGGGGTGTGTGCATGCATGGGTGTGTGTGCTTGCAGGGATGTGTGCATGCAGGTGTGTGTGCATGCATGGGTGTGTGTGCTGGCAGGGGGATGTGTGCATGCAGGGGGATGTGTGCGTTCAGGGTGTGTGTGTGTATGTGGGATGTTTTGGCCTGGCCAGGAAAGGACAGGGCTCTGGTGATCAGCCTCAGGCCCTGGCAGTAGCTCCCGATGGTCCCTGTGAAGGACTCTTCCTCCGCTGACCCCCACACCAGACACGGGAACCCCCGTGACCTCTCCCCACTGAAGGACTGTTCCTCCAGAAGCATTTCATTTTGTGCAGTTTGTGGTACTGTGAGTTTCACTATCTCCCAGGCCGGGCCCCGTCTGTCCCTTTGGCCGCTTGCCTGCATCCTGTTTGTCCTGGAGAAGCGTGTCCAGGTGAGCGTGCTGTGATCGGAAGCGCAGGTGCTCACTCCTCCTCCTCTCTGCCTTCCAGCTCCAGGGCTCCTTGAGGAGGAAGCAGGGTGCCAGCCTGTCTCCCGCCGCCAGCAAGAGGCCCAACGGCTTTGCGGAGAGCCCGTTCCTGGACGTCAAGCGGCTCCGTGGCGGGGAGAACCTTCCCGTGGGCCACGGCGGGCTCCACGTCAGCAACGGGCACGGCCAGGTGCTGCCGGGGGCCCTGCCCCTGAGCCAGGCGCCCCTGAGGAGCGCCGGCGCCCTGCCGCCCAGCGCGCACGCCGCCGGCCACGGCCTGTTCGACATGGGGTTGAAGGAGGTGAAGAAGGAGCCGGGGGAGACCCGGCCGTGCAGTAAGCACACGGACGGCCCGAGGACCCCGGAGGGCGTCGCCTCCGGCAGGTTCGGAGAGGCCCCCGGGGAGCAGCTGATGGACCCCGAGCTGCAGGAGCTGTTCAACGAGCTGACCAACATCTCCGTGCCCCCCATGAGCGACCTGGAGCTGGAGAACATGATCAACGCCACCATAAAGCAGGACGACCCGTTCGGCCTCGACCTGGGCCAGCAAAGCCAGAGGAGCGCGCCCCGGCCCTCCCTGCCCGGGGAGAAGATGGTGATCAAGAGCGAGTTCTCGCCCGGCCTGGCCCAGGGCCCCGCGGGCTCCCCGCAGCTGAGGCCCCCGTCGGCCGGCCCCACGTTCGCCATGGCCAGCTCCGCCCTGTCCACGTCCTCCCCGATCCCCGCGGGCTCGCAAAGCCAGGCTCAGCCTCCGGCGGTCCCCGCCGCTAGCCGGGCCCTGGGCAGCTGGCAGGAGGTGTCCCACGCCCAGCAGCTCAAGCAGATCGCCGCCAACCGCCAGCAGCACGCCCGCGTGCACCAGCCCGGCCCCTGGCCGGCCTTGCCCTCTGCGGCCGGGCCGTCCCCGGGCCCTTTCGGGCAGGAGAAGATGCCCAGCCCTTCCTTCGGTCAGCAGCCGTTCAGCCCCCAGAGCGCCTCCCTGCCTGGGGTGACCGGTGGCAGCACCCAGCCCAAGGTCCTGGCTAACTACATGTACAAGTCCGGCCCGGCCGCCCAGGGCGGGCACGCGGACGTGCTCATGCAGCAGCAGCCTCAGGACCTCAGCCGGAGTTTCATCAGCAGCCCACACTTGGAGCCCCGGCACGGCAGCACCAAGCCTCTGTTCCACTTCAGCTCCGACCCCGCCACCCAGCAGGTGCCTTCGCTCGTGCCTGCGCAGGGCAAGCCTTCTCTCCTCCACTACGCCCAGCAGCCGCCGCCGCCGCAGAGCTCGCTTTCCACGCAGCAGCCGCCGCAGCCGGCCCCGCAGCCGCCGCGCCCGGCGGCCCAGCCCACCCCGCCGCTGTCGAGCCAGGCCCTGCTGAGGTCACCCTTGCCGCTTCAGCAGAAGCTCCTGCTCCAGAAAATGCAGAGCCAGCCCCTGGCAGGACTGGGGTACCAGGTCTCCCAGCAGCACAGACAGGTAAGCCTCCGGCCGTCCCCGGCTCGGCGCTCTCAGCGGCCCTTTCTCCTCCTCCTTTCGGCTGGGTGAGCGTGGCGTGCGAGTCGAATGGGCTCGAGCCCAAAGGCAGATGTGGTACTGGTGGACGCGCACAAAGGCTTCGCGAGGTCTGGCTCACGGGGAGCGTCAACGAAAGGGGCTCCTGGTCTCTGGGGCATCGCTGCCCCTGGGACCCGTAACAAGCGCGGATTCTCGTGTAGTGAGAAGTGGCATTATAACCGATGGCTTCCGTGCCGTAGCCTGTTCCTCATGGGACTTTGATGTATCCGAGGTTCATTCATCCAGCCGCTAAATCAGGCTTGTCCGTTTGCACTTCCCGGGTAGGGAGCGTGTGGCAGGTGTGGGGATTTTCTGCACTGGAACAGCAGAGGTGGTGTTGCGAGGCACTGCCAGCTGCAGGTGCAGGCGTCCAGCTCGTCACTGGGGGCCTCGCCCTGGCCACGTGCGGGCGCATGTGGGCTGCGCGTTAGCCCTAAGGAAGACGCGCTCCTCGTCTGCATCTGTAGCGTGGAGAGGGCGCAGGCTTTTAAAGCGATGGTCTTGGTGCTGGGTGGAAAGCAACGGTCTGAGAGTACGGAGGGTGAGTGTCTTCCTTGACAAGAGCGACTCAGAGAAGGCTCCTGACTAAGGTAAGCCGTAGCTAGGTGTTAAAGGATTGAATGGTCACGACTGCAAACAGAAAAAACTATCTGCAGGTACCTTGTAGCTGTAGGATGGCAGAAAACAAAGGTTTTCTTCTGCCCCAAACATGAACAGTGTGAAGACGTAGGCTCTGTGCGCCCGGGGCATGTGCCGGTGAGAACGTCCTCATTCCAGGGAGCCAAGAAGGCAGGAAGTTTGGGTGTTGCTTTGTGCCTCTGATTGGAAAGGTCTGCCCTATGCCCAAGTGTAAAGACAGCTACTTGTCATAAAGACAGTGTGAAGCACAGAGCCTAATTCCAGCGACATCCCAGAGAGAGCACCCAGCAAGCTGCCCTGCTCCCAGGATGCGAACCGAGAGGAAACTAGACTCCGGGAGAACCAAGCAAAGCTTCCGCTCTTACCCGCTTAGGAAGTGAAGTCTGTCTTAAACAGTAGGTTATGGAGAATGGACTTGGAGTAGAGTCACATGTGTGTTCTCCAAAGTTCCTTTTTTAACACTCGGGTAATTTGGAGATCACTCAAAACCAACAGTATTGTGTAACTACTTTCTAGTGTCACGTGTGGGCGTTTTGACTTGGATGACTCTCGGCTTAAATCCCCTTCTTGACCGCTGCTAGCTGTGCAGTCTCAGGCAGGTCGCAGAGGGTCCCTACGCTTCAGTTTCCTCACCTATAAAGGGGTGATGACAATATCATCACTGGGGTTATTTTGAGAATGAAACGAGATCACGCTCAGCCCAGAGTCTAGAATGGAGCTGTTCTACATTCTATTAGGATTTTCATGGAGAGAGCTGTAAATGATATCAAAATATTATTTTTAACAAGTGCTGCTGGCTGTTATGTAGGCTAGGCATTGGAATGGATCCTAAAATCTACATAAACAGCATTGCATTAAAGAGACCCATCCTGAATTTACCCCACTGCCTAGCAGAATGGTAAGTGGGTAGTGATTTAACCCTCCTGTGCCCATGCTTCTGACCATAGAAATGGAAATAATAAATCAAGGATAAAATTCACATTACTTTAGTATCTGATGTGCAACTAGTCCAGCTTCTGACCCCTTTTCTTGCGGTATCTCCTGTCATCCATACAAGGGAAATGTAACTATTCCCCATTACAGGAGAGGGAGTTGAGGTACAAGTAGAGAACATAACGTGCCCAAGGTCACAAAGACAGCAAGCGGCACGGCCTGGGATGGAAGCGTGACGGTCCACTTCACAGCCTGGGCTCTCAGCCACTAAACCAGAGCTCCCGGGCGGAGCTGGCAAGTGAAGGCCCACCTGGAGGACTGTGGCTTCTCAGGGAAAGAGTTCTTCCAATACTGAGCATATTTACAGGATATTGGCAGCTTAGGTCCTTGGGGATAGAGGAAGGCTGAAATCTCTGACCTCCAGAGCACGTGAAGAAAGGATCTGAAAGGTAGCCGTGTGGCTGCTGACCTTCCTGAGAGGAAACCCTGCAGGGCTTGGCAAAACCAGCAGTTTCCATCAGGAGATGACCCTCGGTGCCCTTCGGCCCTTCTTTGGGCGCTGCCCTGCCGCCTCCCAGCCCTCTGTCCGAGTGCCTGGTGGCACGGCCGCTGTCCGTGCTGGGTGCCGCGCTCCTGCTCTTACTTCCCACCCAGGCTTCCAGGACCCAAGCACAGCAGTGGATGTGGATGGCCAAATCCGCGGCCTCCAACCCGTCCGCAGCAGGCTTGCTTTTCCTAGCGGACATGGGCCAAGACGACTTTCTTCTCTCCGGGTGGTGGACATGGGGCAGCGTGTCAGGCTGGAGGCCTGCCCACCCAGGCAGGTTTAGAGCCTTAGCCCAATGTTGGCGACTGGCCAGTCGTCCCTTTGGGTCCTTCCAGCTCAGTGATCTGTGAGGTACGACTCTAAAGTCCTGTGTCTGAACTTTTCAGCTAATGTACCAGAACTCTGTAGTCTGGATACTGATCCTAACAACAGAGCCATTGCTCAATACACTTTGGGAAGTTTTCTTTGGAGTTGTCTTCATAGCCCATGGGGCATTCAGCAGATTATTAGCATGGTAATAACATTCATCTTTTTAGGCAATTTTTGAGAACAGTCAAGCTGGGTGATGCTCCTTTGGGTCAACAACAAGGCATGCTGATGATGTGATAAAGTTGCTTTTCACGTGTGTTTGTGACATTTCTCTGAAGGCAATGAAGAAGATAATTTTGAGAATCAACTTTCATTTGGATGGGTATATATCTAAGCTTTTCCTAAATCATACAGTCTCATCAAGTATATTGCCAAGTATTTTCAATGTAGAGAAAGTAGCTTTAACTCCACCACCCGTAGCAGACGGTACAAATGTGTGTTCTCATGCAAGAATGACTGAAACACGTGTTCTCATGTTAGAACGGCTAAAACGTGTGTTCTCATGCAAGAACGGCTGAAACACATGTTCTCATGGTAGAACGGCTAAAACGTGTGTTCTCATGCAAGAACGGCTGAAACACATGTTCTCATGGTAGAACGGCTGAAACACATGTTCTCATGTTAGAACGGCTATAACGTGTGTTCTCATGTTAGAACGGCTAAAATGTGTTTTCTCATGTTAAAACGGCTAAAAAACGTGTTCTCATGTTAGAATGACTAAAACGTGTGTTCTCATGTAGGAGTGGCTAAAATGTGTGTTCTCACGTTAGAATGGCTAAAACGTGCATTCTCATGTTAGAACAGCTAAAATGTTTCTTCACAAAGAATCGCCAAAACGTGTTCTCATGTTAGAACAGCTAAAACACATGTTCTCGTGTTAGAATGGCTAAAGCATGTGTTCTCATGTTAGAAGAGCTAAACATGTGTTGTCTCATTAGAATGGCTAAAACACGTGTTCTCACATTAGAATGGCTAAAACACATGTTCTCACATTAGAACGGCTGAAATGTGTTAGAATAGCTAAAACGTGTGTTCTAGTGGTAGAATGGCTAAAACATGACTTCTTGTGTTAGAATAGCTAAAATGAGGTTCTCACGAGAGAATGGCTAAATCTCTAAGCTACCAGTCCATTGGGAATTAACCAACTCAAGTTTATCAGCTAAAGCATCCTAAATGAAAACACTAACCATGTGTATTTTTTTCCTGTTTGCCATGCTCATTTTTGTGGCAAACGTAGGAAGATTTGTTACAGAATTTGCTAATGGAGACCCTTTAGCCTTGGAAGGTGGAACTCTTCCTGCTCTCTAGTAGAAAATGGTAGATTTGACATGTCAGTTGGTCAGTGGTTTGCAGTTTACCATCTAGTGTGTGCAAAGGCGGCCTTCTCTTAACCCTTCAGAGCTCAGAACCCAGACAGAGCCACCTGCTCAGGTAGAGCCTGCCTTTGGGGGACTCCTCTTGCCATCGGCCTTGGCCTTGTTCCCACCTCCGTTCTCCTGGGGAGGTGCCTGGGGGAGGAGCTGGCTCACGTGGATGGCCCATGCTGTGGTGGCTGGAAGTCATCCTTTCTCCAGGGGTATCTGGAGTTTCACCAATGTCTTTGGTGACTGTCTTGCTAATGTTTGGGCTTGGCAAGCAGAGATACCTCCTGGTGCTGTTTTCCTGCCTTCTTGCTCTGTGGTTGGGGAGAGGGCAGGAGAGCGATGGACCCCCTGGGCTCCTGAGGTTCCTCCGGCCACTGGATGCTGGTGGAAGGGGGGAAGGAGTTGTTGGCTGTCCCGGGCTCGTGAGAGTTCAACCCGAGAGGCTGCTGTCTGGATCCAGGAAGTGATCTTTTTTAGGACTTTGTAACCAGACACTTCAGAGTGTGAATTTCTTGCTAATATCGGATCCGTGAAACTCAAGTGGAGTCTATATTTGGTTTAGAATTTTCCCATCTCTAAAGCTCCCTGGAGGGAAGACAGCCAGTGACTGGAGGGTTTGCTGTGACTGAGACATCATCTTGTGAAGTTCACACTCAGCTTAGACCCGAGCTCCTCGTAGCGTCTCGAGGGGCTTCCATCATCGCATCCCACTCTCGCCTCCTCGTCAGTTTTAGCCTCCCCACTCCATCCGCCCTTGGCTTGGCTCAGGCAAGTCTTCTAGTCTCTTCCCAACCTCACGCTTCCAGCGTTAGTTTGCACTTCCCCCAGCCCCCACTTCCTGTATTAATTCATGCTTTCGGGGTTTCAGTGATGCTCTTCCTGCTCCTGCTTGGATTTATTCCTTCTTGCTTTACACACCTAAGTGTGCTCTGTCTTCCTAACTGAGCAGCGGCTGATGCAGGGCTTAGTACCAGGAAGCACCCTGAAGCTCCCTGCTCTCGCGCTCTCCCTCTCTTCTCCTTCCTCTTCTCTCTCCTTTTCTTCTCCCCACAGCTACACTGTTGTATTACTCAGCAGCTTGTACTCCCAAGCACAGAGGAGTTGATGCAGAAATACCCATTAGTGGAGTAAGCAACCGAATTGAGGAACTGTAGATCTTCTTTCCATTAGATCTTCATTTTTCCCTAATTTAGTAGGGATAATGATTTCCTTCTTCTCAAGTTCTGTGAAGACAGAGTGCATCCCCTCTAGATAAACTTGCTGGCCACCTGCCTAGGGCACCCCTCGGCCTCCTCATGGCTACTGTTCATCAGGGATGTCTCCCCTAGACCTTAAAGGCTCCAGAAAGGGATAACAGCTCTGTCCCTCAGGGCGGGGTCCCATTAGCCAAGCTTATGGAATTCACATTTAAAACCAGAATGTCAGTTTATTCATTTAATATAGAAGTAGAGCTGTTGCCAACCACGGCACCCACAGCAGCATAAATCTCTGACTAGAGACAAAGATGCTTTGGAAGCCACATTCCGGCCAGAAGGCAGCTCAAGAAACAAGAAATGAAAGAGAGGGCCAGGAGGTAGGGGTGGCGGCCAGGCCGCCCTCTAACCCTCACGCGCAGGGTGATGGCGGGAGGGGCCTTCCGTTATGATTCCAGAACTGCCGGCCCCACCCTAGGCCACTCGACCAGAATTTCTAGGTGTGGGGACCAGGCAGAATCCCAGATGGTTCTCATGTGCAGGCAGGTTGAGGGTCACAGGTGTTGCAGACAGGTTGAGAGCCACAGGTGTGCAGGCAGGCAGGTTGAGGGCCACAGGTGTGCAGGCAGGTAGGTTGAGGACCATAGGTATGCAGGCAGGTTGAGGGCCACAGGTGTGCAGGCAGGTAGGTTGAGGACCACAGGTATGCAGGTAGTTGAGGGCCGCAGGTGTGCAGGTAGGCAGGTTTGAGAGCCACAGGTTGGTGTGCAGACGTTTCATGGCACCACCCTCAGTCTGATGCCTCCCCTTCCCCAACCCTCCACCTTGACTGCAGGGTGATTCCCATCAGCACCTGGCCTCGGGGAGATGCGTGTCCAGTCCCACTACCTGCTCTTGGTGCGAAGCTCTGGACCCGTTTCTTTCTGTGGAAAGGGGCTAACAATAAACGACCCCTTGTTTTTTTGGGGGGATTAGGTCTATGTTGTATACACTTGAAGTCCATTACCCAAGACTTCCTTTACCTGTACCAGCCCTGGGTGCACCTTGTCAGCCCTTGTCCCTGCTACCCGCTTCTTTATATGTTTCCTGGATGCATGACCCTTTCTTCTACTGCCACTGTGGATTTTCAGTCAGTCTTTAGCCAGGGTTTATGGATTCCGAATCGTCTCGTCTCGTTAGGATTATTTTGTGTATGTCTGATCTTAAAGAGTTAGGAAAGGGTTCCCAGTTTTGCCGGGGTGGGATGGAGGAACAGCTGCTGCTCTATCTACTGACAGTGCTTCTAAGTCCTTGAAATTTCCCAGTCACTCCAGGGAAGAGATAGAAACCGTCTATAGCCTGGGAATGCCTTTTCTAATGGGAGAATACTTAGGAATTTAGTGTTCTACAACAAGGTAGCCTCCAGGCCACCCTTTGCAGGGGGCAAGAAGGGGTCAGCAGCAGGGTCAGTTAGGCTAGTGCCAAGACTGGCTTTAGAGGCTGGAGCCCAGGGGAAGCCAGGGGTCGGGAGGGTCAGAGATGAGACCAAGCCAAAGTCCCCCAAAAGCAGGGAAACAGATCCTGTAGACTCAGAACCCAGCAGTGAGGCCCCAAACTGGTGATGAGCCCATGGTCAAGAGTAGGGTATGCATGGCCTGAAATCTAACGTGAGGTCGGGGTGGACACACGGGAGAGCCTGGGGTCACTACCAATGGCACTTGACCATCTGGCCCTGCCCATTATGACTCACCTTGGTTGGGTCTTGCTGGAAAAAGAGAAAAGAGCCGGCCTCGTCCGTGGCAGGCCAGGAACTGGATGTTTGCATTTGCACTTTACTGTTGACTTGTCATCATTTATCTTAACTGTTTCCAAAGAACACAAGACTGTGTTTTTTCTATGCATGAAACGAGTGCTAAGGCCAGGGTCCAGAGTGAGCTCCTGCCACACGTCATCGTAATCGGTCCTGACGACTCGATCAGAAAAATTAACAGGAGGGAATTTGCACATATTTTTTCCCTCTTGTTGCGGTTTTGTTGGCTGGTTGGTTTTAATGTTGGCGTCAGCTCTATGCCGTAGACAAAGGACCCAAAGAGAAGACATTATCAACCCCTTTTGAACAGGTGAGGACGCTCAGAAAGGCTCAGCTGCTTGCTCAGGGGAATAGCTAAGGTTGGTCTGATCCTACATCCACTGTGGGTCTCTGCTCTGCTGCCAGAACTGAGGGAAGAGAAACGGTTTGGGCTGCGTCCTCAGGGCCATTCTGGGCGAAACTGTCTGGAATCTCACCGTTCTGTACCTTCCCAGCGTACTAGACGGCCTCAGGCAAAACACAATCCAGTTCTGCTGCGGGAAGGGGGCATGAGCCAGTCTGGTTGCTTTACTGGAATCCGTGTGTCCCTGAGTTTCCTGCCTGCCCCACAGAAGCCAAGCACGGACAACGCCCGCCAGGCCGAGCGCCGCGCCCGTCCTCGCTCTGGAAATTACTTCTGCTCACTCACTCAGGTATTAGTTGACGGCCTGCTCCGGGCCAGGCCCGTTTCTGGGTCCTGATGCTGCAACTGACAGCAAAGCTGTTGTCTGCAGTAAGGGGGAGGAGAAATTTTCAAGTTTTTAAAAATTAGATAATTGAGAGGGTTTTCAAGTTGAGCTGCTATGTTATATTCCAGGCTTCTAGGCTGATTTCCCGTCAGGCTTCTTGGTCCCTGTGATCCCAGATAAAAATGGAAAACACCCAAGGGAGTGGGCATTAAAAACAAAGATTCTTGGGTTTTGTCAGTGTTTTTTTTAAGTGATAAGGAGAAGTCATTGACTCTCTTTTGCTTTAATGCCACCCATCAGAATTTAAGAGCATTTTAAGGGTGACTATCACAGTTTCACAATAGGCGAAGCCGTAATTCTTGTATCCATTCATTCATTCATTCATGTGAAAATTTACTGAGCACCTACAATGTGCCAGGCACTAGGGAGTAAAAGATTAAGTTGCCCAAAGAATTTATTTGCACCCACTTAATCTAAAAGATCGGGAAGGCATGGTCCCTCCCTGGAGAGCGTCTGATCAAAAGAATAAAAATAAACCCTGTTTATTGGATCCCACTGGCTACATCACCGCCTTGTCCTGGTCCTTAGCGATCGACTGAGCCAGATCACGAGAGCCTCTGCCTCAGGTCAGCAACTTGGAGCATGCCCTTTTCGCCTTTACAGATTAAACTGTCACCTTTTGCATTTTCTGTTTTATTTTGTTCCCCTAGTATGTAGCATCTCAGAGCCCATGAGAGTGATTTAATGTAAAGCAGCAGTTAGCTCCTGCATCCTTCCCTGAAGAAATGAGCACAGTAATGAGGACACGGGAGCCCTGGGATCCGGTACACAGGGCTCAGCTCCGAGGGAGGCGAGTGGTTTCTATTCCTCTTTCCAAGGCCAAGTCCATGTGTCGCTTCCGTCGCCGAGAGCTGGCCATTTAAAGCATTAGTGGGTGATTTAGGTTGTTGAATACCACGTTTCCAAATAGGGAAAGAAGGCATCTGGGGTTAAGAAATAGATTTGATCCTGGAGATGGAAATGCAGGGGGGTTAATGGAAAATCTGACATATTTACGGTAACGTGCATTCATGTAGGCGACTCTTTGCACCCATTCTGCCTTTCGTGATCAGGCGACAGTTGTTACCAGTTTGGTAGAGGACGGTGGTGGTTCTTTCCCTGAAATCCAAAGCAAGCAAGAACCTGCTCACGTAGCCAGTGCGCGGTCAGCAAGCTTGCACATTAACAGTTAATTCCAGCCCAGCAGGGAAGCCTCCAGCGTCTGCAGGTGTTCACTTGTGGAGGACGGGGTCGGAATAAAAGCCTACGATGTTTAGACGCCTGGGGTCGGGGCTGTGGTGCGCGTGAATCGTCTTGCGCCCGAGCGTGGTGTTTGAGGCGGGAGTGTAAAGGCGCTTGCACGGGGCCCACTGTCGGGGCCTGCTTGGAGAGCTCGGCTGGACATTGGCGCCGGATGCGATGACCCGGGACATAAGGGGCCTCACCCCAGCGCTGCCCTGAGTGGAGCGCAGTGGCCGGGGCGCTGGCCGTCCTGTGCGTCCTGAGCACCCGCGGCGGCCGAGGGGAGGGGTGACAGGCACCTTCCTCCGACTAGCCCCCCACCCCGAGCCGCGGGCACTTTGCCCCGTTGTTCGCTGCTCTCAGGAGCCGAAGCTGAGCGTGGCCTTTGGGACACAGGGAACTTGGGGCTCCCCTCGGGCATCACAGGTCTGTGCCTGCGTGCTGCTCTTGGGGCCAAAGCCAGCCCCGTGTGTGGCTCATAGAGCCTGTCGGTGCCCCAGGCCCATTGAGCCCCTCTCCCCAGACCCCCGAATACCCGTCCTCCCCCAGAGCCCACACAGCCCCAGGTCTCCTGTCCTAACATCCGGGCAGAGCCAAATCCCCCCGAGGGTGGGCTGCAGCCCTGCGGCTCCCCAGGCCCCACCTCGCCCCACGTGGACCCCCCACCTCACCCTGCAGCTCCCCGGGCCCCCACCTCGCCCCGCGTGGGCCCCCCTGCCTCGCCCCACCTGGACCCCCCGCCTCACCCCGCCCGCCTCGCCCCACATGGACCCCCGCCTCACCCTGCAGCTCCCTGGGCCCCCACCTTGCCCTGCGTGGGCCCCCTGCCTCGCCCCATCCGCCTCACCCCACATGGACCCCCCGCCTCACCCTGCAGCTCCCCGGGCCCCCACCTCGCCCCGCGTGGGCCCCCTGCCTCGCCCCACCTGGGCCCCCCGCCTCACCCCGCCCGCCTCGCCCCGTGTGGGTGCCTCCCCCCCGCAGTGGCTCCGTTTGCTCCGGCACCCCCTTCCTCCCTGCTGCCATGTGTCACCCCAGGCGCCGTTGTTCGTGTGCCCCGTTAGCTGTGGGTGACTCCAGGCCTGTGTCCAGCATCCTCACTGCGTCATGGGCACCAGACGCGTTGGTGGGAGAAACTGGACACACGGATGGGCCTGGCCCGCCACCCCTCCTCCTGCTCCAGGGCCCGGGGCAGCCCGCGGGACCCCCCTCAGGAGGGGGACTCGGGCCAGCAGGGCCCCTCCCTCTGCCCATGGGCCGCGGGTCACGCGTGTGGGGGCGGAATCTGCACTCGACGCATGGATGGAGGAGCCCCGAGAGAGGTCACGGAAAGGCCAAGAGCCCTTTCCTGCACTGCCACAGACTTGTGGACCAGCCAGGGGCCAGCAGTGACCAAAGAGGCCCTGCCCGTGTGTAGCCGAGGAAACAAGGAGGCAGCGGAGTCTTCTAATGACCCTGTGGACTTTGCTAGAAGGTGCTGGGAGCACGCAGAGCTGCGGTTTCTATCACAGCACGAGGGCCTGCTGAGACCGGGGCGGGGGCTCGTCCAAGCGCTGACCTCTGCAAACAGCAGGACCTGGAGGCGCGCGGCCGGCCAAGGCGGCTCCGTGGGGAGCCTGAGACGCTGAGCGTGGCCGCCGTGGCTCAGGGCGGGGAGGAGCCCAGGGCTGAGCAGGAGCCCACGGGCCACGGAAGGGGCTCGGGCTTCCCGGGGCGGCGGGGCAGCACCCACGGGCTGCTGGGGACAGCGGCGTGGCTGGCACCTGGCGCGGGAGCTGGTCGTCCGCTGTGCTGAAGGCTGTCGGCTCGAGCTTGCTTCACTGAAAAGCCACCCTGGCTGCAGCACCCAGCACACGCCGGGCGCCCGGCCGCGCCCTGGGGGCCGTCTCAGGTGCCTGGGCCCAGCAGCTCGGCCCCCTTCTGCCAGCCTCTAGTGTCCCCGCGAGCCCCCGTCCCCTCCCATCCCCTCCCTCCCGTCTCCAGGGCCAGCCTTCACCTCCGCCTCTCTCCAAGGCCGTCCTCTCTCACCTGGCCACTCTCCGTCCCTTCTACCTTCATGCCCAAGGCCCCTGGAAGCCTTCAAGGACAGTTTCCCGTCACTGCGCCCACCAGCTAAAGCCCACGCTCCCCATTGCCAGGCTCAGAGCCTCCGCAGCCAACACCCCCAGACGCGCCCCTGCACCCAGCCCTGTCCTTCACTCCGCTCACGGCCCCGGCCAAGGCCCGCAGCGCTGCCTGTGGCCCCCCTGCTCGCCTGCCTGGTCCGTCCAGGGGCAGGCTGGGCAGTGGGTCGAGGCATTCCTGCCGCTCTGAGAGTGGGGGTCCAGCCCCCCTGCCGGGTGCCAGGCCTCCTTCCCTGGCTCTCCAGCTGGCCCAGGAGCCGGCCTGCCTGGGCTCTCCCTGCCCGGCTGCCGCGCCGGTGCTGCGGTCCCAGGGCCCTGGGCCTGGCTTCTCCATCCAGCCCTGGCTGCCCAGGGCACTGCCATCGTCCCTCCTCCAGCTGTGAGACAAAGTTAGTGGCTTGCGCCTCCGTGCGCCACGCGGGGCGAGCCTCTGCAGAACCGTCCTGCTCGGGTCGTGTTATAACTTTGTTTACAAATCTCTTTGCTCCGCTGAGCTGTGACTTCCTTGAGCTGAGACCACGGGCTCCGTCCACCTCTGAACTCACGGCGTTCTGTACGTCTGGCTGCACACGCCGTTCCCTCCCCGGAGTCGTGGTCGAGTGCTCACGTCAGCCCTGGGCTCCGAGGTCCTTGAGACTTTGCACCTCCGAGGGCTGACAGAGCCACCGAGAGGAAGGTCAGCATGTGGAGAAGGAGCCGAGCGGAACGGAAGAAGCCACAGTGGGTGTGTGTCCTAGACCGTGTGGCCTCGAAACCAAAGGAAGAGAAGTGGCCTTGAATAGTCTGATATCAGTCTGAATATAACATCTCCCTTGTTGCAGTTATTCCTTACTGAGAATTTATACACGGCTCACCTTGAGAAAAGCGTCTTCCTGACCACGTCACTTAAACTCCTGAAGATAAGCCCTGTCAGCTGTAAAATGAGGACACCTATTTTTTTTTCAAGATTGTTGAAAAAATTGCATGGAATAACCCATATGAGAAACAATGTATGCAATTCACAAATGTACGTCCGCTTCCCTTTACAAAATAAGCATTCTCAGAACCCAATGTGTGAAAACAATCCAGAGATTAAATGTTTGTAGACAGCTGAGAGGGGTGATTTCCAAAACTGAACTCTCATTTCACTCTGAGTGTCGAGGCAACTAAGATAAAAAGAAACTGTGTGGGTATAGGGGGGCTCCTTTGTTCTAATATTTTAAAGCATGCAAATTCCACAGTGGAGTTCAGTTTTTCCTGGAACTGAATTCAAGGGGACGTTTACCGTGAGGATCAGGCAGTGTGATGGACGGCTTCCACGGGGAACTGCAAAGGCACCGTGACTGTATTTACTTTTTGTTTCTTTTATTTACCTGCACTGTAAAATCCGAGGCTAAGACAGTAGGTTTTAATCCAGTAAAGCCTTCCCCTGGGAAGCTGATAGAACACGGTGCGGGTGTTTTCTGAAGCTCTGTCCAGGGTTTTCCAACTCGGGGTAAGAAGCTTCTTCTCTTCCCCCTCCCCTGACCCTCAGGGCTGCCCTGAGACGCCACCTCCCTGGGTTCTTTCGGTTCCTGCAGGCCACGAGCCCTCTGCTCCGAAAGGAGCAGCGTTGGCTACCGCGGAGATGGTGGACTCGCTGCAGGGTCAGAGCCAGAGGGAACAGCGAGGTCGGGCGGTGGGCGCAGAGGGGGACGCGCCCCCGAGCGGGGAGAAGGCTCACACTCGGCCTGTCACAGGGAGACAGTGAACAGGGTGTCCGTCCCCCACCCCGGCCCCCGGCCCCCACCACCAGCTTCTCCAGGGACCTGAAAAGACCAAGAAAAAGAAGAACTTGGGGGACTGCTGCTCCTCGCTCAGAGTCCCCCCAAACGTCACTTCCTCCAGGTGGCTGTGGAGCAGCCACCCCTTCCCGCCTCCCCAGCGGGCTCTTCTCTCTCCATGCTGTGGCTTCTGGAATGATCTGTCTTTCTCACGAGCCAGCCGCCAGCACTCAGTCCCCAGGGCCCACAGGCTAGCCCGGGGCAGGAGCTCAGGATGGACGGGCCTCTGCGTCCCAGCAAGGGCTTGGAGGACACGGAGACGAGGAGGACGGATCCCTGCCTGATGGGAAACGAGAGGCCTCCGTCCACCGTGCTCTGGGCAAACCGCAGGGCTGCAGTTCTCAGGAGCACAGAGGCCGCGCTGAGCAGACAACCCCGCGAGCTGCTTCTCTGCTTTCCCGTTTGGCCAACAAAAAAATACTAAATAGGATCCTACTTCCTTACACTTCAAATTTCCTACTGGGATAGCACAGCAGCCACAAAACTAGGCAGTGGGTTTCACTGGGGGGAATGTGCCAGGGAGAGGAAAAGGAAATATTATCAATATCTTCTCGGAAAGCATTGTCTCTGGGAAATGGATGTATGGATTTCTAAGATTCGGAATCAAAAGCTAATACATAAATGGATTTGCAGGAAAGCTTTAAAGAGCGGAAAAAAGAGTCACGCTCAAGCTCCCATTTGTATTCTTTGTTGCCCACTGCTTTTATTACTCTCTTTTAATTCATTTTTTTCCGAGACGCAATCAAAAGCAAACTCTGTTCCGCCCCACTTGTCTCGGCCTGAGAGCGTTTTTTATTGAGCGCTCAGTGCACTTGGCGTGTGAGACAAGGGGTGGGAAGGAAGGCTTTTCCCCCGGGGCTTGGCGATTCGATTAGAGAAAGCGGTTAAAGAGAGCCCGAAACCGGGAAATGGACTTTGGCCCAGTGGTTAGGGCGTCCGTCTACCACATGGGAGGTCCGCGGTTCAAGCCCCGGGCCTCCTTGACCCGTGTGGAGCTGGCCATGCGCAGCGCTGATGCCCGCAAGGAGTGCCGTGCCACGCAAGGGTGTCCCCGCGCGCAAGGAGTGCGCCCGTGAGGAAAGCTGCCCAGCATGAAAAAGAAAGAGCAGCCTGCCCAGGAATGGCGCCGCCCACACTTCCCGTGCCGCTGACGACAACAGAAGTGGACAAAGAAACAAGACGCAGCAAATAGACACCAAGAACAGACAACCAGGGGAGGGGGGGAAATTAAATAAAATAAATCTTTAAAAAAAAAAAAAAAAGAGAGCTCGAAACCTTTTGAGGGGGATGTGTCAGTACTGCTCATTGCTCTCACCGCACCTGCTTCACGCAGACCAAGCGCCGTGGCCAGGTGCGCTACCTCACAGCCAGGTACACTCCCTCACAGCCAGGTGCACTGCCTCACGGCCAGGTGCAATATCTCACAGCCAGGTGCACTACCTCACAGCCAGGTACCCAACCTCATGGCCAGGTGCACTGCCTCACGGCCAGATACACTGCCTCACGGCCAGGTACTCTACCTCATGGCCAAATGCACTACCTCACGGCCAGGTGCACTACCTCACGGCCAGGTACACTACCTCACGGCCAGGTACACTACCTCACGGCCAGGTGCACTACCTCACGGCCAATGCACTACCCTACAGCCAGGTGCACTACCTTACGGCCAGGTACAATACCTTACGGCCAGGTACACTATCTCACGGCCAGGTACACTACCTCATGGCCAATGCACTACCCCACGGCCAGATGCACTATCCCACGGCCAGGTGCACTACCTTATGGCCAGGTACAATACCTTACGGCCAGGTACACTACCTCGCAGCGAGATGCACTACCTCACGGCCAGGTGCACTACCTCACAGCCAAATGCACTACCCCACGGCCAGGTACACCACCTCACGGCAAGGCCACCAGCCTGATGTGCTCACAGTGGCCGGGGTCCTCCACGCCAGCCCCTCCGAGGACAGAGTCCTTGACGAGGGCATGTCTACCCACCTTTGTTTTTACAGAGAGAGAAATTACTTTGTGTGGGTGTCTGCTGGACTTTCAGGTGACCTAAGAGACCGCACCTGAGGGCTTTAGACACAGAACAGTCTCAAGTATTGCTGGGTAACTGGGTCTGGCAGGTGCAGCACGTGCTTTTCTTCACACACTGCTATGCTTTGAAAATAGGAGCTTGTTGGTGCCCCGTGGCTTTTGTGCCATTGAGTAGCTCGTGGTGGCCACATGCAAGCCAGGTAGGTGGTTTGCCTTGATTTCCCCAAATATACAGTGAAACAGAAGATCAGACGAGTCATCCCCAGACTTTGTATTTCACTGACACGTTTTTAACAGGGTAACTGACATAGATTTGCTGTATTTTATTTTTCTTCAAAAACTCATTAAAATTAAAACACCTGCTACCTGGTATCATCATCATTTCATGAAAGAAAATGTATTTTAGCATTTAAAGAGTGAGAAGACCGTAATCTCAGAATAAGGGACGGTCCTTTCTAATGGGTACGTTGAGCTGTCGGTGAACTCACTGTGTGGTTCTCATTCTTAGTCCCGTGAGCAAGTGGACATGTGCTTGGGAGTGGATGCAGGTCCACGGAACCCACTGGACTGAAAGGCACCTGGCTCCCTCCTGAGCACAAACCGGTCCTTCAAGTAGACAAGAGAAGGAGCGAAGAGCGGGCCAGAGAGGCCAGCCCTCTCACTGCCATGGAGGTTCCCGCGCCGGGCAGCGCCAGCTACCTGGGCGGGCAGAAGTATGGCCAGCCACGTGCTGCACCTGCCACCCAAGGCGGCGGACCTGCCTCGCCCGTGGTGCTGTCGTCGTTCCCAGCGGCGTGGCTCCTCTCGGGAGGAGTGGCCCAGCTACAAGGAAACCAAGTAAAAGAAATGGGGAGTAGGAGTTGTCAGGAATGGGGTAACAGGGGGCTCTATGGGAATTCCCTGTAAATGTAAATCTAAAACTTCTCTAAAAATACCCTGTAAATGTAAATCTAAAACTTCTCTAAAAATAAAGTTCAAAAAAAAGAAATGGAAGAAGTTTGTAACAAAACAAAAACACTGTACCTGCAAAGTACAATGAAGTGAAGCACAATGGAAAAAAAAGAAACGGAAGACGTGTCGGAGGCAGGACCGCAGGCAAGCAAAGCCAGGAGCTTTGTGTGAGGCTGCGTTGATGATTTTGCCCAAAACGTAAAAGTAAAAGAAAGGAGTTCCAGTACAAAGAATGTACTACTACTCAGTTAAGTTACTCGCTGTTCTTAAGGCATCAGTGCTCAGCTCTCGTTGTGTAAATTAAACACCCTGCCTGGTCCCTAAGGCTGTTTTGGTTTCTAGAATAGTTTTTGTTTTGTTTTTTGCATTCATACAGATTGGAAATAGAAAGATGAAAATTTATGGTTATCAGTATTTGAAGCCAAGTCTTAGGGGGTTTGGACTCAATTCTTAACTGAAGCGGAGCCCCCAAGAGACAAGTTCCATCTCCGAGGCAACGTGAGAGGGTGACACGTGGCGTCCATCACTTTGGAGGCTGGCGACGGCCTCCCGTGGCCCGTGGCCTGTGGCCTGTGGGCCACGGTGCAGCTTCGGCGTCCACGGCCTTCCGGCTCTTTGGTCTGCTCAGGATTCGTTCCGCAGTGGATCCGTTGTCCTCATGAGCCGGGTCTTTTAGAAAACGGCGCCGTCCTCGGGGAGGAGCCCCTCTAGTGGAGCACCGCAGCCTCGGCCTTTTCTTCCTTACCTGGGCGAGGCGGCAACAGAGGTCCTAATTTAGTTAAACGTCGTAAATGCTCAGGCTTGGGTTCAGGGCACTTCAGAAGCGGCGGGCACCTGAGGGGCGGCTCCGAGGAAACCCTTGCTCCCTCTTGACGTACGTCAGAGGAATTCGGCAGCTTCTCCAGGGTCGTTCGCTAGGAACTCTGACGAGACCGTCGGTCTCCTGCCTGCCAGGCTGGTGCCGGATGCGTTTGTACCCCCCAGTGACTCTAGAATTTGAGAATTAGCAGGAATGCGGACAAAACTGCTCAGAGGCCCCCGACCCTGTGCCGACCCACGCGCAGTCGGCGTGTACCCAGAGGCGACGCTCCGACCGCGTGAACGTGGCCTAACGCCGGCCGAGCCTTCCTTGGCAGGGGGGCCAGCAGGGGCCTCAGCCGGCAGCCGGGGGCAGGGAGGGCCACGGGAATTCTGTACCCACTTGAAATTTTCAATTGTTTAAAACCGGTATTTCCAGGGGAACTAACACGTCTCCGTGTTCTGCCAAATCCTTACGCCCCACCTAACTTGATTTTCTGCAAACGTTTCCACGCAGTATAAATTTTGAGGCTTTGTGGCGCATTTGGTTCCAGGGACCAGATCAATGGGGCTGCAGCTGCAGGTGGAGAAAGCACCTGAGGCGGCTCTGTCGGCGGCGGGAAGGCCCCACGGCTGCCCCCGAGGCGGCCGGGACCCCGAGTGGCCGGCGGCCAGTCTTGCGGCCTCGGAGGCAGCGCCCTGCGCGAGGCGCCTGCAGGGTGGACCGGGTGGAAGAGGAAGCAGGGCGCGTGCTCTGGTCTCGAAGGCCTCTGGCGTGGGGAGGTGGAGGAGAAGAGTGGGCGGCCGGAGAACTGGGCCGGTGGGTGGTCAGTGCGCCCCAGTATCCAGGTCTCCTCAGCCCAGTGCTGTGAATACAAACGGGGGCACCGAGGATCAAAACCCAAAGCCCCCACACTGCCCGCCCACAGCCCACGGGAGAACTCCAACCCTGTGCGCCCCTAAAACGGGGGGAGCGGCTGCCGCACCCAGGCTGCCGCCACTCAGGGCCACCCCGAAGGCCGCACAGCCTGGAGTTACCCGGCCCCCTGGTGTGGGCCGCAAAGCAGCGCCGAGACCAGAGCGCCACCCTGACTTAGTCCCCACGGTCCTGCAGCCTGGGGCTGGCCGGCCGCACCGCTCCTCTGGCCCTCGGCACCTGCTGCCCAATGGCCCCCAGAATCCGAAGCTCCTCCTACAGGTGTTTTTTTTGTTTTTTTTAAGATTTATTTTTTATTTATTTATCTCCCCTCCCCCCCCCCAGTTGTCTGCTCTCTGTGTCCATTCGCTGTGTGTTCTTCTGTGTCCACTTGTGTCAGTGGCACCCAGAGTCTGTGTGTCATTTTGTTGCGTCATCTTGCTGTGTCAGCTCTCCATGTGTGCTGCACCATTCCTGGGCAGGCTGTACTTTCTTTCGCGCTGGGCGGCTCTCCTTACGGGCGCAGTCCTTGCGCGTGGGGCTCCCCTACGCGGGGGACACCCCTGCGTGGCACGGCACTCCTTGCGCGCATCAGCACTGCGCATGGGCCAGTGCTGGGTTTGAACCCTGAACCTCCCACACGTGTGGTATGCGGACGCCCTAACTGTTGAGCTAAATCCACTTTCCTAAAGGTATCTTATTCCCAGCGCCCCGACAGCCTGGTTTCCCTCTCTGGTGTCTGCCCTTCTGCAGATAAGCCTGAAAACCTGACCCAAGTCAGGAACCCAGGTCAAACCTTGGCCTCCGCCCCCACCCCTTCTGTAAACACCTGCAGGGAGGGCTCACCTGGCTCCCCGGGCAGGTGCGTAAGCCCTGGCTGGATGGGCCATACGTGGATGCTCGAGTGGCCCCTGCACGGTCCCTGCAGAGGGAGGCAACCAGCACAGGAACATCCTGACCACGGCCCCAGCCGAGGCTGAGGTCAGCCTTGCCCCTTGTCCACTCAGAACAGAGAGCAGGGAAACGTTCTGTGGTTGTACAATCAATTAGAAATTCCGAATTAATCCAGAACCAATCTAATAGGATTTTTCTCTCGCGTGTAGTGTGCTCATTTCTTCTAAATGTATAGTATTATTTATCTGGATTATCTTTGCTTTTTTTTTTAATACTTTCTTTTTTAGGTACTGGGGCCAGGGACCTTGTGTGTAGGAAGCTGGTACTCAACCACTGAGCTCCATTGGGCCCCCTGAGTTGGTTTTTTCGTTTGTTTGCTTGTTTTTTTCTTTTAAGGAGGCACCAGGAATGAAACCAGGGACCTCCCATGCCAGAAGCAGGAGCTCAACCACTTGAGCCACATCTATTCCCTGTCTTTGCTTATTTTGATTAAATTCAAAATATTTTGAATAGTCACTTTAGGTTGAAAAAAAACGAGAAGAAGGAAAGAAAGCAAAGCAAAGAATGAAATGAAAGAAGGAAAGGAAGGAGGAAAGAAAAAGTATTTTCTCTCCTTTTTGATCTATAGTTCTCAAGCCAAAAAGCACATTAGAACCATTTTTTTAATGCCCAGGTCCCACCTTGGACCAATTAAGCCAGAAACTCTTCAGGTTGTGCCCGGGCACCTCTCTCTCTCTCTCTCTCTCTCTCTCTCTCTCTCTATATATATATATATATATATATATATATATATTATATATATATATATATATATAACTTTATTTAAAGATCCCCCAGGAAATTCTACGCTGCGTCAGAGCCGAGATCCACTGTTCTAGGGGAAGCACCAGGAGAGGGGAAGTTCACAAGGCTTGCTCCACCTCTGTCTTTAAAGTCAGCCTTTCTTATGTAATATCAAAGAGAACCAGCCCAGCCAATTATTGTAGTGCAGAAAGTCGTCAAGGGGGAAATTATCTTCTTTGCAAGTCCTAGGTAAGGATTCTTGTAAAAGCAGCTAATGTGATTGAGAACAAAACATTTGCTAAGCGAAGTGATACATGCGTTCTATTATGACTCAGATAATTGAGAAGTAACACTTTTGTTGACATTTAACTACATTAAGAAGAAAAGTTGTTGAGCCAGAAATGTCAGTGGGTGATTATTTCTTGAGAGGTTTTAAAAAAACTGACTTTAGCAGGTATTTTCTTCATAAAGCAGCTTTTTTCCTAGGAGAGAATTTTCAATTTACTCAGCCCTGTTTAAAAGCCTGCTTGATTCCGTCATCACCCTCAGGCCAGGAAAGCAGGAAAGAATGCTGAAATCCTGCACAGAGGTCAGAAAGATCTTTAAATCAGCAATTTGAAACCACAAGCCTGCAAAATACGGCATTTGAAGTTTTTCTTTGGGAATGTCTGAGTAGTATGGTTTGAAACCAGAATGAAGACAGGAGAGGCAGTGGGGGGAGGCGGTTTATGCCCCTGTTCCAGCATCCCCATTCACCCCCCATGTCGCATATGAAGGCCTCTCCAAGCCCCGTGGTAATCCTGCCCTCTCCTTCTTTGCATTCTCGAAACAAACACGGAGGCAAATGAGAGTCTAAATGGTGGTTACCAAAGATATATTTTCAAGAGTGAATTTTTTATGGGATAGAATTTCCAGGGTGTTCCATTTGCTGGACGCTTGCTGCCCCGCACTGAGGAAGGGCCTGTGCGACCACCTTCGGGCTCGAGGGTCGTCGCTGACACGGGGGCCTCGCTCTGAAATAGGAAGCATTACCTCGTGCGGTGGTGCTGCGGGCCGCGGGGCGCAGGCTGGCCTCGCAGAAACGGCTCGTTGTCCCTTCCCTCAACGCCTGCTCTGTTGGGCGGAAGAAGGCGTCTTGAAAGGCGGCCCGGCTCGCAGAGCTGGTTTAGAATCGCGTCCCCAACACTGGGCAGCGAGCGCTGGTTCTGGAGAGCTCACGGCCTGAGGAGAACAGGTGCGACCGGAAGGCCAGTGGCCCGAGGAGCACCAAGGGCAAGGCCAGCGCGAGCGGGACGTCCGCGCCGTGGGCCGGAGCTCTGGGGACGCCCACCACGTGCTCTGCGTGTCGCTCCCCTGCCCAGACCCTTCAGGGGTTCACATCTCACCAGGGACAAGGCCCTCGAGATCACGCACACACACACACACGTACACATGCATACACACAAACATACGCACATGCGTGCACATGCGTGCACATTTGTGCACACTCATGCACGTGCACACTCACACAAGCGCACACAGGTGCACACGTGCACCTGCACACTCATGCACATGCACACACACGCCCCTCCCTGCCCGGCGTCCTCCAGCTGCCCCGGCCTCCCCAGGCCTTCCGCCCCCTCAGCCGCCTTCTCGCCCGCCCGCCTTCGTTCCCCTGCACAGCCCTCGCCCTGGGCACGCTGGCTGCTCTCCTGTTTGTGTCTCTCTCCCCTCCGAGAATGTAAGCCCCACGAGGACAGGCGCGCTCTTCGTTTTGCTCACCGCCGCATGCCCACCGCCTCCAACAGTGTCCGGCTGGGGTCGGTCCTCAGGAAATCCTGTCCTGATAGGCCATGTTCCCAAAGGTCCCGTCCAGGGTGCCGTCGAGCCTCGTTTCGCCCGAGGTCGCCCCTTACCAGGAGTCCTCTTGAGATCCGCCCCTGTGAAGAGCAGGCCCACCTGGGGACAGGTGTCCCGGGCTGGCTGTATGGGTCTTGTCCTCCCGCTGTGAGAGCCTCCTCCTCCTTCCTTCTGCCCACACGCCTCGAGCCACGGCGTAGCTGGGGTGGCTCCGAGTCTGGGCAGGGGGAGCTTTGGGTTGAAGACGAGGGTTCCCTCCTCCTTCGGGGGCTCCTCTTCTTCTCGTGACGGAGATGGGCTCGACCCGGTACCCTCAGAAGAGAGCAACATGTTGGTGCCGGAGAGTCGCTCCCACGCGGTGGCGCTGCTCACGCCCTCGTCACTGCGCAAGGCAGTCCCGCCGCGCCGGGGGCAAGGCCCACGTGGCGCTCGAGAGAGGCTTGGGCACGAGCAGGAGAAGAGCCCACTCCCGCGCCACCCCGCCTCCCTGTGGAAGACGCCGGAGCCGCGGCAAGAACCGCTGGCCTTGCTGGCTGAGTCGCGCGGCTCCCCGGGGTGGCCAGGCGACTCAGCGATGGCGCCACAGACCCTCCATTTGAGGGAGTTCTCCAGCTTTGGAGGAGAGCGATGGCCCGGGCGGCTGGGCGGATCACGCCAACCTGGCCGCCTTGCCTGCCTTGCCTGGGCCGCTGAGACGAGGGGAAGCCGGGGGGCTCAGCCTCGGGCCTCGCGCAGGGCCGGGCGCGCAGGGGAGCCCGGCGGCCAGGCGCGCTCAGGTCCCAGCTCCGTGCCTCCCTGCCTGGGTGACTGTCCTCGAAGCACCGACATTCTCTGTGTTTTATCATTTGTAAAACGAGAATTCCTCCCACACGTGGTTGTTATTAGGTTTAAGAATAGCACCGATGGGACGCGGTCACAGAGTTCCTGGCACACACGACGTTCCCAAGGAAACGGCGGCTTTGCTCGTCTTGCCCTGCACAAGTCTCCAGCAAAGAGCTGGAGGCCAGTACGGGCCAGTATTGGCTCCTGATGGAGCCTCCTTGGAATCCCGTGAGTGAGCGAAGCTCGCTCTTCCTGGATATCTTGGGGTCACAGTAAAGCCCCCCATGCCTGTTCAGCGAGGCCTGATCCCCCAGGGCTGGCAAACTTGGCTCGCCCTCTGTGGGTGCTGACGAGGTTCATGGGGTGGAGCACGATTCTTCGTGTGAGTCTCCACGCCGCGTTGCCAAGGACCTTGGGGAACTCACCGCTAAGTTCCTGTGCTCTATTTCTTTCCTTCGGTTGAGGATGAGAGAGGGAGAGCTGTGTGCGTAGCATGACGCAGGAGATAGAAACACACCTTGCTGGGAAGCGGATGCGGCTCGGTGGATAGAGCATCCACCTACCATACAGAGGGTCCAGGGTTCAAACCCAGGGCCCCCTGGCCCGTGCGGTGAGCTGGCCCACGCGCAGTGCTGATGAGCTCGAGGAGCGCCATGCCACGCAGGGGTGTCGCCACACAGGGGTGCCCCATGCGCAAGGAGTGCACCCCACAAGGAGAGCTGCCCTGTGCAAAAAGCTCAGCCCGCCCAGGAGTGGCACCGCACACACGGAGAGCTGACGCAGCAAGATGACGCAACAAAAACAGATGCAGTTTCCCAGTGCCCCCTGACAAGAATGCAAGTGGACACAGAAGAACACACAGCGAATGGACACAGACGGGGGGAGAGAAGTAAATAAAATAAATCTTAAAAAAAAACACACGCCGTGCTTGGCTGTGCCTGAAGAACTAGTGTCAACCGGGTGCAGTACAAGAACCTCTCTCTATTTAACTTGGCTTTGGAGTAAATATTTGGTAAAACCAGGGCAATTTTCTTGCTAACTTTACTTGGAGATTTAAAAAATATGTATAAGCATCTTTAAACCCATCAGACATGTATTCAGAACATTTGCCACATCATAAAAAAGATCAGTTTTGTTCAGATGCTTTAACTTCTGGAAATAAGCTATTTCCTGTCCACTTTGACACAAAAACATTCCTTCTAGTGTTTTAAGAACACAGTCCCTTGTTGAAATGCTGGATTCCTAGTTTAGGGCATAAATTCTGGTCGTTTCTAAACTTTCAACTTTTATTCTACACTGAGGATGCAAGTAAAACGGCAGGGACCGAGTTTGTAAAATACGAACCCGGACGGGAGTCAGAACAGCTCGGTTCCTCCAAGACCGTAACAATAACAAGCAGTGGGGAATTTGTTCCGGGCAGGCGCCGTTCCAGGCGCTCCACGTTGTGAATCCACTGGACAGTTTTGGAGGGCGATCCCGTCACCACCCCGTTTCCCAGGGACGCGCCGAGGGGCAGCGCGTGGAGAGCCTGGCCCAGGCTGCGGCGTAGCAGGCACCGCGGTCTGCACGTGCGTCCTCGTGACGTTCACGGCGAATCTCGTCGTTTATGGAAAAGGAATCTGAGGCTCGGCAAGACAAGAGATCCGCCCCCGGTACCCCGGTCAGGAAGGGAAGACGGGGGGCTCGAATTCACAACGGTCCGAATCCAAGGCCTGGGCGCGTCCTACGTACATTAGATGAGCGTTTTTCAGCACTCGGATGATCACAGTAATTCACAGAAACGTCTCAGGGGACAGTCCTTCTCACAGCGTCGGAGGGGACCTTAGAAGTTGCTTGTCCAACCCCCCCCCATTTTCTAGGGGAGACTTGACCCCACTGTCGTCCAGGAGAAGAGACGCCCCGGCATGGGCTCGCTCTGGGGACTGGGAGCTTTCCTGCGTGGGCTGCTCTGCTGCGGCTCAGTCATTAGGTTCGTAATTTGGGGAGTAAACCTCTCCGTGCTGAGCGCTCAGGTGCTACCTGACCCTCCCGTGAATCAGGCGTCCTTGGGGGACGGAGGCAAGGTGGCAGGTGCCCCACGGCGAGCCGTCGTAGCTCCGGGGGCCGCGGTCGGGGTCTGGCGCCCCTCGGCCAGCTGAACAGGCGTGAGCTGGCGTCATGCTGCGCACGCGGGCAGCTCTGGAGCGGGGCCGAGCCCTTGGCGGAACTCCAGCCCAGCGCGCAGTACCAGTACCCGGCAAAAAGAGAACATCACAGCTAGGCTCGGGTGTCGAATGTGGAGACTTTTATTGGAATTAAGAATAGTTCTAATCACATGAACTCAAAATGTAATTACAGCGATTCTCAAGTTGGAAGAAACGACTATGTTCACAAGGTTGTTTTTTTAACGAGCATTTATTGTGTTTCTTTGACAGACGGTGGAGTCCCACGGAAACCACGGGCTTGGGGGGAAGCAAGCCTCGGGCTCATCTCCCAGTTCTGTCATTTTTGAGCTGAGTAACTTGGGCAATTAAGCTCCCGAGGTCTTGGTTTTCCGTCTATAAGTAGGGGTAATAATACGTGTGGCAAGTAACAATGGGACCCCAGGATGATTTGGTGTCGGAACACGTATAAAGTATTTAGCACGTTGCTTGGCACAGAGCGAGCACTTCTGCTCGTGGCTGTTATTATTACAGTAGCTGGTCATCCACTTAAATAAAATTTTAAAACCTCAGTTCTCGTCTAGTCGAGCAAGCCGCGTGCCTCGGCTCTAGATCCAGGGCTGAGAAGCATGCGGCCGAGCTGGGGCAACAGAACTGAGGAAGGAGTGGAAATGAGGCAGGAGCTGTTGAGCGGAGCAGTAGGCAAGCGTGGGCTGCGGACCCGGTGGCAGGCTCCTCTGAAATGAGGCAGGAGCCGAGGGAGGGGCCGGCCGGTGGCGGGCGCCGTGGTGGACGGCACGTCCCCGGCGAGGAAGAGCGCGGGCGGTCAGGGAGCGGAGAGGGCGGCACAGGGCCAGCGGCATCCGCGGAGGGCGGCCGGGCCGGGCCAGCCATGAAGGGCCGGGTGTAGCATGCGGGCGCCGCCTGGCCCTGATCCCGGAGTCAGCGCTGGAAAGCTGGGGCCGAGCTGCCGTGGCGGCGCAGTCCTGCCTGACCAGGCGCAGGGGCTCGAGTAGGGCATGGACCTTGCGCCGAGAGTGTTATCGTCTCACGGGAAGGCGGTGCATTGAGGAGGAGGCGAGCGCCACCAGGTCAGGGGCCCCAGAAAGGGCTGAGGTGCAAGGGCCGGGGCGGGGCCCAGCAGGGGAGAGGCCCCGTTGGGTTGGCGTGGCAATTGAGAGAGATCGTTAGGGTGGACCCCGGGGGCTGAAGAGCTGATGGCAGGCGCACCTGCCCCCGGGATGCGCCAAGAGGTGGAGCAGGCGCCGCCCCCTGCAGGGTGCCCGCCTGGGCCCTGGGTTGTACCTCTCTCCTGCGCCACTCATGTTGCGGAGTCCCTTGGAGAGCTAGCCCTGCCACCTGCGTGGCGGCCTCCGGGAGCCTCCTCGTGTCGTGGTCAAACGGCCCCACGTGTCCCCCGGTCTCCCCATCTCCAGCTGGCGGCCGAGGAGGCTCACGGCTCTGCAGAGCCGCCCTCCTTTCCGGCTGCAACCTCTCTACCCGGCTGCACCGCAGCGTCTGCGGATGGCGAAGCTGAACCTGCAGGAAACTGCCTCATCCCCGGCCTTGCCCGCTGCCTCGCTCGCGTCCGGGCAGTGTGAGGTCACGCCACTTACCATCAACACCACAGCCCATTGCAGCGGCTCTCCCCTCCCCGTGAGTCGTTCCGTGTAACACAGCCCAAGGCAAAAAACGCCCACTCTCACGCCTCCCCAACTTTCATTTATTTCATCGGCCTTGATTGATTTCATGAAAAGAGAATATCAAAGGAGGAGTCGTTTTAAAACTGTGATCCTTAAAATAGTCCTTTTTCTTTTAAACAAACTCTTTTCCCTTCAGCTGGGCAGAAAGTAGCACTTTGCTCTACAGCCTGATGGGTTCGCTTCCAGTTATGACGCTCGTGCTCAGTGAAGTGCCTTGTGGGGTGGAGCTTTCAAGTTCAGCGGCGGATGCGCCTCATGGGAACAGGCAGGGTGTCAGTGAATGAGTCTCATGCTTCCTTGAAAACCCCTGTCCCCAGAGGTTAAGAAACTGGTCAGGTCACGCTTCGGAATTTTTGTTTCCAGTTAGAGTAATTGACACTATGGTAATCGATTAGTCAATCGGCAAATGTTCTCTTTATGCAATTATGAGGCTCATCCTACTCTAAATAACAGGAACACCAGATAAACTGAAGGCAAAGGTTTTGCTCATTAAGGATTACCAGAAAAATAAGAGGAAAACGAGTTCTTCATTTTGTGACACTGATGCTTACGGGTTATATTTATATTAAGTCAGATGAATTTGAGATAGTTTTCTCTAATACAGAGAAGTTAACAGAGGGGGAGAAAAAGAAAGACCAGGGGGATAGGGGAAAAATGGAGGAAGGGAGGAAAAAAACAGAAGAAAGGAAAGTTTTATTTGAAATGGAAATTTCTTACCTGAAAAAAAGTTCTTTCGAAATTGCGAATGACAGCTTTTTCTGCCTTTCATCTGGGGGGACTCCTGGAGGACCGTGGCCCCTCCGTCCTTTGTCCATGCCGGGGTGTCCCACCCAGCTCTGCACCAGGTGCGATCCTGGCCTTAGTTTCCTCCCCCTGCGTATTGAGGTGCCTGACGCTCTTTGCGGAGATTGTAGTCATCTTGTCAGATTGTTCTCCATCTCTTCACTCAGAAAAACCGGAGGGGAAGAGCAGTCGAAGCAGACAGCTACTTGTAATTGGAAGAATCGCTGTCCCCCTGCTGAAAACAAGTTCAGAGGATTTCTCAATGATTCCCTTATGTGCAAGTTTTCTTGGGAATTCAACAACTAAGCAGATAAGTGCCTTAAAGAGAAAATTTAGAGCCATTAATTATTGTTTCTAAAGTGCCAGAAAAGTGGGGCACCTCCAAGGATCAGAAGACACGCAACCTCTTGCCTTCCGAGACCGGGAAACGCTGTTTGCACCAGGCTTGTGGAAAAGCAAACTGTGCTCTTCAGTAGACAGCTCTTGATTACCCACAGTTTTGAAAAGGAATGACCCTTTCAGAGCCCAGCACAAGACTAAGCCAGAACTTAGCAGTGATTTAAAAGAGATGATTTTCTTTCCAAGGACCCTAATTTCCTCCCAGGGAGTGGCAACACTGGATACAGCACTTTGGTCTTTTTAAAAGGAAGGCCCCATCTTTAACAAATGGCAGCACATTCAGCCTTACTCAAGAAGTCCAAAACCATGTAATTTTTACTCCAATTCATTTTCTTCCCATTAGATCTTTTCCTTCAGCTCTGGGGCCTCCTACATGTATTAATGTATCCAATCCAAGAGGCACAAATTGGTTCTTTGGTTGATTTTATGTTGGGTAATCATGTAAAGGGTGATGTTTTCTTAATAAATTTTTTTTTTTGAAGTCAGGGCACTGATCTGAAAAGTTCAGATCCACTTGCAGAGACATGGGGACAAGAAAAGTGTGATTGGAGGAAGACGCTGAACAACAGGAGAGCAGATTCCAAAGCGACTGACTCCTTCCTGGGCTGTCTGGAGCCTCCTGGTAGGCATTGCAGTGAAGGCTACCAGCTTTGCCCAAAAATTTCAACTGCATGTTTTGTCCACTTATCATTGTGCCAGGAAGTTCCATCATACATTTGTTTTGTCACTGCACTGATGAAAATGGTACTTGCTGTGACGGGATCGCTTCACAGAACTCTCGTACAGCTCAGCCCGTGTCGCTCCGCCTGCTTTGCCGCGTCGGGTCAGGGCTTCAGCCACCACAGATGGACTCCTCCGTGCCTTTGTCGCATGTCCCGCCTGCCTGGGGGGCTCTGCCACCCCCGGGCCCAGTCCACCATCGTCCTCTCGTTCAGCAGGATTGCACCCTGAACTCCCATGGCTCGTCGTATTTCTCTATTTTTATCCCACGTCTGTATGAGCACTTGCCCCTCCCGTGGAGCGGTCATGGGCTCCAGGATGACAACCACCGCCCACCCGCCTTGAAGTCCTCGGTGACGAGGAAAGCGTCTACCCCACGGTCAGCGCTCAGTAGGCGTTTTTTCTGGATCCGTGAAAGGTGGCAGTTTCATCCACTTCATTTTTATTACCTAATAAGGATTTCTTTCTGCTTTTCTTGCCCGTACCCTTTACCCTCGAGCACCACAGAGCACGTGGCAGCGGGGGATTCAAACCGGACCCTCGATGGCCTCTTTCTCTTCCTGCTGCTTTGTCTCCCCTCCCCTGCTCCCCTGCAGCCCTCTCCTTACAGCCTCGCGCTCCGTCACGTTTAGTTTTAGGGACTTTAAAAGCCGTGCCATCTGTCGTGGTCACGGTTCTGCTCGGTCATCATCTTGGGAATGTGGACGTCGGGGACAGAGTCCAGCCGAGAGCCCCGGTTCCCACCTGCTGCCCTGGCACCGCGGGCGGCTGCGGGGCCCGCACGCCTCAGGTTCCTGCGGCGAAATGGGGCCGTCGACCTTGAGGCATCCACGTCGTCGTGCCGTGTGAGCGCGTGGCACAGCGTGGCGTGGATGGGACTCTTGGGCTCTAACATGGCGGCCCAGAGGTTAGGGGGTGGGTGGATCGCTGGCGGCTCCCGCACCAGGAAGGGTGGGCGCTGGAGTCCCGTGAAGCGAGCAACTCGGAGGAGGCTGTGTCACGGGGGTGGAAATGACCAGAACTTCCACGAGCCCGTGCTTGCCTTCTGCCCTGGGGAGGCGAAAGGGCCGAGGCTGGCAGCGCGTTGTCCCCTCGCCCAGCGGCACGCCCCTGCCTCCCCCTCCCCACCCAGCCTGGGAGTGATCAGAACAAAGCAGATCTGTCATTTCGGTCCCTCGATCCTTACAGTGAAACAGTGCGGCATCCCTCAGACCTGTCGTACGCCGTTTTGACTCTGGCACAGGTTGAAGACCTAATTTTTAATGAATTCCCGATCTAGTCCTTGTCCCTGGGAATTTAGAAGAGAGGTGATGGAAGGACTGTTGGAAACAAGCAGAACTAGTGGTGAAGAGCTGGCTGCTCAGCATGGAGGGGGAGGCCGGGAACACTAGACACAGACCAGGATGGCTTTCCAGGGCGATAGCGGACGGTCCGAAGAGAGAACTCTGAGTCATCTTACAAACAAGGCAAATTATGTCCAGGGTCCTCTGTTTCCAAAGGCAGAGAAATATGAAACGCGCCCTGAGGACGGTGCTGTTCGCGGGGTTTGGTTTCGGTGGTCGGCAGGGTCTGCTTACGTGGAACGCCTCGTCCTCCCCAGTGCCGAGAAGTGGAGTGCTGTGCGGAGAACAAGGACGCGGAACAGCGGTTGTGATAATATGAATCTTTGCTTTGATACTTGTTAAACTGAAAACAGCTATAAAAGGGGAATCCTTTTTTTTTTTTAGATTGCTACCGTGAGCTCCTTGAGGCTCAGGGACATTTCATTTTGCTTACATGTGGAGAACGGGGCCTGGCACTCGGGGGTTATTTATTTTTGGATGGGGGGGCGGGTGGACGTCTGGGTGAATTGATGGTAGTGAGTGGAGCTGTGCCAGGTACACGGATAAACGGATGAGGTCGTTTTGTCTTAAAGTGCGTTTAGGAGGAATATACAGGAGGTAGGAGAAGCGTCCCAGGGATATCAATTCCACGTCAGAGTGAGATTGCTCCCCTAGATCTGGCCTCAATGAGGAAGACAGGGAGCCACGGAGCAGGCAGGTGCTGGGGAGCCTGGTAATCGAGGACGCGTCACTAATTTTGGGGTGTAAATTAAAAAGAAAGAGAAAAAAATAAAGCACCCCAGCTCCCGTCCCGGGATCCGGGGCAGCCCTTGGCCCCCTGGGCCTCGTCTGTGAAGGGGGGCTTGGACCCGATCTTCCCTAAAGTCCCTCCCGTCGGGCAGCCCAGGACTTCATCGAGAAGAACCCGCGTCTTACTGTATCTGAAACAGAATTGAAAGTGCAGAGCGAGTGGAGCCCGTCAATCACCCAACAGCGAGTCTCGCTCAAGGACGCTGGTAGTCCTGGCCCCGCCGGCGTCCCTCGGCCCCTGGAAGCCCCCGCGGTGCAGCCGGGGCGGCTCGGCCACTTGCTTTGTCTGGTTGTGAATGGAAGGATCTGTGCCCCAGGCCCGGCGCGTGTGAGCGGCAGCTACAGGGACGCAGATGAGGCTGAGCCTTGCGTTAGCGCTCAGGCGGGGAGAGCCGACTTGTGAGTGAGCACAGGGCATGTGTCCCTCTGGCCGCGGCGTCAAAGGCGCCTCTCGCTGGACTGTCGGCGTCCCGCGTCGTGTGAAGCGGCGTCGGCTGCCTGGGACCGCGCCTCGCAGCTCCGAGGGGACCGTTGTGCCCCCTGGCCGCGGCCGAGACGGGCGGAGGCGGCCGGCCTCGTTCAAATTCAAACTGGTACCATGACGCCGTGAAGCTGGACAGGAAAATCAGCCAGCCAGACGCACTCTATTGTTAAGCTAAAGAAGTTATGATAGATTTGTCTCCGTGCCTTTGGCTTTTAAACCCGGGCTGGTTTTTCTCTCTCCTTTAGAAACTCGCGTGGACCAAAGGGGAGAGCTCAGTCACAGGATTCCAGAGGGTTTCCTCCCTGCGTAGCTGCTCAGGGGCTACTTGTTGGACCCCTGACCTGTCCCCACTGTCCCCCCCGTTCAGCTCACACCAGTCGCACTCGTCAGGACGACCGTGAGCTGACAGTGACCCCAAGCGCCTTTGCCCACAGCCCCTTCTATTCACGGGCAGACGCTGGGGTCGCACCCGGTGACCCGCAGGTGGCACAAGTCCCTTGAAGCCTAACGCTCTTTCCACAGCCCCTTGGCCCCGCAAACAACCCCACCCAGGCAGCCAGGCCCTTCTCAGCGGCAAGAGCAGGGCCCTCGCGCCCGGCTCCGTCCAGGCGCGCCAGCGGCACCTTCCCACGCCGCGGCTTTTCTCGTCAGCGTCTCGTGGGAAGGTGACTTACTGCCTGGAAAGGCAACTTGGTATTTTCTGTAGACAAAGTGATCTTTTCAGTGGAGCCGCTCTTTTTCTCTCGGAGCCTGGCTCCACTTCGCGGAGCACGTCCTAAGGCTGCCGTTTGCCCAGGTGGCTGTCCAGTCACGTGCAGGGCCTGGCTCGGGGGCCGGTGCCTGGGCTCTCCCCCTCTCGCTCCTTTTTCTCTGTGCCCCTTGGAGCCTCTGGAAACGCCTCCGGGCTTCCGTGTTTGAGCTTCACGGCGGTGTAGCCACGGTGTCAGGGAAGGTGGGAGCCTTCACCCGCGCCGTCCTCCAGACCGAGCAGGAAAGGCTGTGCGGCAGCCGGCCCCAACGCGCCTGCGCCACGCGCCCCACTTCTCGGAGGAGGGTCCCCCTCTCTCTCTCTTTCTCTCTCTCCCTCTCTCTCTCTCTCTCCCCCCCTTAGAGTATTTGTGGTTTGAGATGAGCTTCATTTTTCTGACTCTGCCATTAATACTCAGCTCTTGTTCAGTGTTGAAAGTCCGTAAAGCAACAGATTTTCAAAGAGACCCTCTGGCTTTCGTTCTGATTATGTTTCTTTTCAAATGACTGAGGATTTCCTAGGTCTCCATGATCCTGGCCTGGGCATGCCAGGAGGAAAGACTCACTCTTAACAGAAAAGGGGGGGGAGGGGGAAGTTAATTGTCTGCCCTTAAGTATATTTCCAGCAGCCTTTCTGAAATGTTAAATGTAAAGTAAATGAAGGGAGGTGCCAATGTGTCAGTGTCCTGTTGGCCCTGAAATGTAACTGGAATGTATGAGACTTTTGAAGCAGATGCCATCTGCTGGATGGTGAGGATACTGTAACCAAAAGTGATAGAACAGAAAACAAGAAGCAGCATGCCCTAAGGAACAGGCTGAGTGCTTATTTGAATAAATTCTCCCACCCATGCCCCAGGTACATGGCAAACTTCCTAACCTGCTATCTACCATATAACTGGTTGAAATCCGTTTTTTCCTAATCATAATAAAGATATCCCTTCCTATTCTGTGCAGCGCTAGCTCCCCCAAAGTCTTCATCTAGTTTACAGCCGTGGGAACAAGCACAAACTAAGTGCTCATCCTCAGAAAAAGGATAACTTTACAACCATCCGTTTGGGAGCCTCAAAAATTAAAGCCACAGGTAATACCAGAGAAAATGGAAGGAGAGACAGATGAAATGGGGCTATATGGGAATAAAGGCTAAGTATGTCAAATTAAAGCCACATGTCAGACCTAAAGGCGGGCTGAACGGGAATTCTTTCTCCAAGGGACCCTTTCCATGGGACTGATCTGTCCAGCCCCCCACCACCCCCGCTCCCACCCGAGGGGCCACAGCTGCCTGGGAGACGCGCAGAGGGCGGGGTCCACAGAGCTCCTGTTTGGGGACCCCCCAGCCGAGCCTCTAACCACCCAAGCATGTGGCTGCACGCGATGTTCCTCTCTTGTTCAATGTCCTTTGTTGAATTTTACTGTCCTAGAGAGCTATTTTTTTTAATGAGACACAAATTAGGCGTCCATCCATTAATAGCAGTTCCCAAAATACGCCCACGTAGCGTTTCAGCACAGAGTTAGGACAGCGAAAAGAGTCTGTGAAAAGAACGGCAAGTTTCCCCACAGGTAGAAAAATGTCCAGAAAAGTGAGGAATGTCCGAGCTGGCATCTGGACCTGACCGGGCAGCTCGGGGCAGCGGGAGCGCTGGAAGCGGTGGAGGCCCAGCCGCCACCCCACGAGAGTCTGACTTGGTCTCCTTCCAGAATACCCACTGGCCAGGCAAACCCTAGAAACTTCCTTTTTTTTTAAGATTTTTTTTTCTTTCCCCTTCCCCCCCTGTTGTCTGCTCTCTGTGTCCATTCACTGTGTGTTCTTCTGTGTCCACTTGCATTCTCAGTGGCACTGGGAAACTGTGTTTCTTTTTGTTGCGTCATCTTGCTGCGTCAGCTCTCCATGTGTACGGCGCCACTCCTGGGCAGGCTGTGCTTTTTTCACGTGGGGCACCCCTGCTTGTCACGGCGCTCCTTATGCGCATCAGCACTGCACATGGGCCAACTCATCACATGGGTCAGGAGGCCCTGGGTTTGAACCCGGGACCTCCCACGTGGTAGGCAGACGCCCTATCAGTTGAGCCACATTCACTTCCCCCATAAACTTCTGATGTACGAGCTCCCGGGAGGAGGACCCAAGCGGCGGCCCCATCTCAATTTCGGCCTTGGCTACACGGGTATGGCTGAAAGGAGGGAAGGAGCAGACACAGCAGCTCACAGGTACAGAGGTGAAAGAAAAGGGTCCCAGAGAGGGGAGCTGCTCTGCCCGTGACCTCCTCAGAGTCGCTGCTGAGGAGAGCGTGGCCCCTCGTTTCCCTTCTCCTTTATAAATGCAGCAGCATTACGTCATCGCCCTAATGAGGTCATGGAAACCTAAGTGCCCAGGAAAATGTGATCAGGCTTTCTCCTAATTCACCCTCAGCCCGGCCGGCCCCCACTCCACTCACTGGCTGGCTCGCTCGTCCCCAAGGACACACTGATGGTGATTATGCATGGTAAGCCTCTCTCCTCATGGCAGGATCTAGACCAGCTGCTCATTTATTCTCTGCCGCCAAGACCCACTTCCTTCTTTTGCCCGGGAAGACTGGAGGAACGCCGGGGCGAAGAGCGATTTATAGCCGTGTTCCAGCACCTCTGTCTTCTTTTCTGTGTGTTTTATGTCGCTTCCATTTCTGGCTGGGATTTCTGAGATCCTCAAGATCACTCTGCAACAGAATTCTCATTTGGGGAGAATTCTAGTGAACTCACCAACTCTCTAGCAGCAGTCGATGGCGTCTTTCTTCATTGAGTTGGACGTTTTAGAACTCCAGGCTAGAGGAAGTGGTGAACAGTTCTTCTAGAGAGTTTGAGAATCAGTGCTCCTTTTTTTCCACTTCCAAAATGGTGAGTGTGTTCTGTGTTCTGTGAACAATGAATGGCCTTAAACGTAAATTCTCAAGGGAAGACACCTGTTTCAGTGCACTTTCTGTTCCCAATCCTTTGGGGCGTACCTGCCTGGTAAACGTGCGGGGATTCCCTGAGTGGGCCTGGGTGGCGTCTGGGTTTCTGCTCGGACAGCGGTCAGCTCTGCTATAGCCTGCAGGCCCCAGCATCACCTAAGACCTTCCGGCCAGGGAGCCCTGTCTCCTCAGGTGGAGCCTTTTACTGAAAGCCTTTGCCTCAAGTTACTTCTGGTTCCAAGCCTCCTCCTTGGCAGAGAAGAAAGCAGAACCCGACATTTCACAATCTAACCCTATCAAAAGTAATCTAGGCTAGGTGCTGGCTCCCTGGAGAGCCTGGAGCGGCTCCAGAAGGAGACGTGGAGAGCACGTCTCTGCGCTTTGAGGGACTGCAGGCAACTTGCAAAGCAGGAAAGGGTGTGAGGCCCCAGGCCCAGAGAAGGTGCAGATGGCTCTGTCCCTCGCAGCAGTGTGGCCGGTGGGCAGGAAGGACGCCCTGGCCAGCATTAAGCCTCCTGCTCCTGACAGGTGTTTGTGGTGGACACAGGCTGGCTGGTGGCCTAGGCCGGGGTTAGCACAGACCAGGCAGGAGCGGAGCGGAGAGGCAAGCCTGAGGCTTTGGAGTTTGGCAAAGAGGAGGTCGGCCTCGGCCCCCTCGCTTGTTTCGATGAACTTGGCCGGGTCAGTATTTGTAGGGATTGTTTCCTCCACGGCTGAGACAGTCGCCTTCCTGGAGGAGTGGGCGCTGGAGAGCTGGCCGTGCCTTCTGGGCAGGCGCCTCTCCCTGGCGGCTCCTGGAGTGCTTTTCAATTTTCTAGCGTGTGTTCTGCCAGCTGTCGTGGGATCCCGAGGGACCCGGCTCTCTCTTTTCTCAGATACCTCCCGTCTCCCCAGTGAGCCCTTAACCAGCAGACCCGAGAGGGCACAAGTGAATCTATACGGTTAAGAGAATAGTGGGGGGTGGATTGGCTCAAGCAGTTGGGCACCTGCTCCCCACAAGGAGGTCCCGGGTTCAGTTCCCAGTGCCTCGTTAAAAACAAAAAAACAAACAAGCAAACAAACGAGAAAACCAACTCAGGGGTGCTGATGTGGCTCAGTGGTTGAGCACCGGCTTCCCACACATGCGGTCTCCATATCTAAAAAAAAAAGAATATTGGGCACCAGTGCCACTGATATATCTACCTTTACCATTATTTTCAGCATTTTACAAACAATGTGGGATGTCTCTATGCCTCAGTTTCCTTGTCTGTATAATGTATAGAATAATACCTACCTCCTTGAATTACTGTTAAGAAGGAAGTGAGCTAATGCATGAAAAGTGTTGAACAGTAGCTGGTATTCAATAATTATTAGGCATTATTATCACTATCATTACTAATAACCAATATATACTTCTTTTTCCTTCCACAAGATATGAAGACTAGTTGAGAAAAAGAACCTCGAATAATTTGTAATTGTATAGAAATTATTATATAATAATATATATATTATATACGATATAATGTGCGTTTAACACAATGCTTGGCATATTGTGTATTTTGAATAAACATAGGATGGATGGGTGGATAGATGGATGGGCAGGTGGTGGGTGGGTAGATGGACGGCTGGTTGGATGATGGGTGGGTGGGTGGATGGATTTGATTTTATGTTGATAAAGGCACCCATGGAGACCTTAGTATATTGCCAGATCTCTTTCCAGAAAATCATGGCTCATGTGTTACCCAGAGGAAATCCCCATGACACTAAACCAACCTGCAGCATCCACAGGGGTCTCCTGAGGCTCCCCAGGCATTGAGTCTCACGTCCGGCATCTGTCTACTCCGGGTGTGAGATAGGAGCTTGCCAGCAGGGCACCGTCAGGCGTCTCCTACAATGAAAGTCATGGCGGCTCAGGTGCAAGAAGCCCGGTGGGCAGGTGAGGGAGCTGCCTTCGCCCGCTCTGGGCCCCTGGTCACACGGGAGCCAGTGACCCTTAGAACAGCCCCAGAGCTCTAGCTTCCGGGTGCCCTCAAGGGACGTGCCAGTGGCAAGACTGACTCCACTCTGAAGCTCAAAGTCCAGCATCCCCGTCGGTATTTATAGTTCGCTGTAGCTGCCCTAGTCTAAATGGTCTACCAGCGAGGGGTCATCTTTACCATGTGCGACGTTGATGTTAGTGGACACATGCCATCTTTATCTGTTTCCAGGGAAATCAAACTCGGAAGTTAACCAAAGGTCAGGTTCTCACGCCAAAAAGGAGAGGGTTTTGGTTAACCCTTTGAGCACAGATCTACAGAGTTGGCTGCAGCACAGCCTGAGAAGCCCGCGTGTTGTTCCTGTCTGCACGGGCTGAAGAGCTCCCTGCTGCGTCCCAGCCCTGCCGCGGATAGTTCCCAAAGTGGAGCGAAACAGGCCTGTCCGCCTGCGCCCGCTTCTCCCCCAGCCCCACCCGGCAGGTGGGAGAGTCGAAGCTCAGCGATCCTGAGCCGTCACAGCCAGCAGCCCCCAGCGCTCCTCAAGGCTCTCTGACCCACACCCACCTTTAAACTGCACAGGGACCGCGGTTCCCTGGCCCTGGGTGTTCTTAGCACATCACCCTGCCCGGCAGCCACGACCGCGGAGCTTTCGGGCGCTGCCCTCCGTGACCGGGTTGTTGTGAGGATAGATGACGCGACGAGGGGGCGTGCTTTAACGAGTGGAAAGGGCCCCAGGGAAAATCGAAGGTCCTTGGCTGCTCAGGAGGAGCAGCGCCAGTCCCCACCGTGCCGGAGGGGTCAGGTTCACGCGGGAGAGGCACAGAGCGGCGTCCTCGGCTCGCCCCCCTTGACTCTCAGTGCTCAGGGAGACCTTGGACCCGGGCAGCCGCTCAGCTCTCGGTTTGTGTCACCTCCTAACATCCATGAGATCGTCGAGGTAAAAGGATGAAGCATTCCACTTACTGCCCTGCCTGGATGATAGTAATCCTTCCTATTTATTAAGTTCCCGCTGTATTCCAGGGGCTGTGTAGGGCACCCTACATGCTCTTGTTTCATCATCACAGATTGTCATCTCCATTTCTCAGCAGAAACCTGAGCTCAGAGACTTCCCGCGCCTGGCCGTGGTCACTCAGCGCGCGGTGGGCAGGGGCTAGGGCGCAGCGGGGCTGACCCGGCGCTCTGGCTGGGCTGTCTTCCGGAGACGGCTCGTAAACTGCTCTTTCGCCACAAAGCCCGTCTGTACAGGCAGTGGGGCCAGATTCCACAAGCGTTTAAAAACTGCCTCCACTTCCTTTTGTTAAACAAAGAAAAGGAAGAAAGAGAAAGGACTTTATTGAAATGGCACAGAGAGTTAAGTTTAGATGAAAATATACGTGAGACAAAGGAAAATCTTCGTTTTATTTGAATTTCTTTTTTCTCCCCCACTTTGGATCTATTCTAAAATGGACCTTATAATACAAATGATTTTAAAGGGGCACAGAGCACAAAGGGGAGGAAAGAAAAGTAGAGCAGAGGGTGCAGCTTCCGCAGTCACCCTCTGAAGCTAATCCAGGAAAGAAGTGATAATTACCAGTCATTATCCACCTTGAGGACGTGCTAAATAACCTGAGAACAGGTTCCAAATCAATAGAATCCTATTTGGAATATCAGAAGCGTCACTGGCTCATTATAGTGGAACATTTGATCGCTTTTCCAAAAAATTTCAACTGCATGTTTTGTCTACTTATAATGTACTTGAACATGTATTCCTGCCAAAAAAAAACTAAACTAAATTCTGCCACTATGTCTAGCACATTCCTACTTTGTTCTCATTAATTCATAGATCTGTGAGACGAAGGAATTTGCCATTGTTAAGCAATATTTTAAATTGGCAGTTTCCTAGTTGAACTGTAAAACTTGAAAGAGCAATGGGGAGAAATGTAGATGTGTCAGCATTTGAACCCGTAATTGGGCATTTTGTTGTAAGTCATGCCAACCTAAGAAAAAGGGGGAAAAAGAAAAAGAAAAACTTTGATTCTGTCATAAAATACCTGTTTTCTTTAGGAAACTTGAAGAAATCCATTCAATCATATAATTTTTCACTGAAGGTAAATGTAATAAAATGTTATGGCTCACCTTTATTTCCTTCAATTCCTCTACAACATTTTCTTCAAAAACAGCCACATAAAATAACCTATATATATAAAAAAGTATTTCTTATTTAAAATCATTTTCTTCCTGCCTGAATTAGAGCACAAAAAGTTTGCTTTGTAGGCAATACAAAATGGATTTTATCAGAATAGTTTTAACCTCCCAAACTTTTTTTTTTAGATTTTTTTTTTAATTTCTCTCCCCTTCCCCCCCAGTTGTCTGCTCTCTGTGTCCATTCGCTGTGTGCTCTTCTGTGACCACTTCTATCCTTATCAGCGGCACAGGAATCTGTGTTTCTTTTTGTTGCATCATTTTGTTGTCAGCTCTCCATGTGTGCGGCGCCATTCTTGGACAGGCTGCACTTTCTTTCGCACGGGGCAGCTCTCCTTACGGGGCGCACTCCTTGCGCGTGGGGCTCCCCTACGCGGGGGACACCCCTGCGTGGCAGGGCACTCCTTGCGCGCATCAGCACTGCGCATGGGCCAGCTCCACACGGGTCAAGGAGGCCCGGGGTTTGAACCGCGGACCTCCCATGTGGTAGACGGATGCCCTAACCACTGGGCCAAGTCCACGTCCCCTCCCAAACTTCATTGTTTCAAAATCAAAGGAAAACGAAATGTACATGTTACCTGTTTGCTTTGTTTTCTTTGCTCTTATAACTGCAATTCATTTTGTTCCTTGTTAGTCCTTATTTCTCCGTCTGGATCTTGTTGTTTTCTAGTAACAGGCTCACCCGTTAAATAAAGTTAAAACAGTCTCATCTGCAGTGTGTTTGATGACACCCATTCCTAATGCGAGGTGAACACCAAGTATTCAAGAGGCGCACAGAGCAGAGAAGTAGCCCAGAGTGGGCAAGGAGCGCCGAGAAGCCCAGCTCCTCACGCCCACCCCGTCCGCTGCCCCGTATTTCCTGCCGCAGGCTGGGGGGTGTAAGCCCCTCACTCACTGCTGTCTTAGCATGACTTGTGTGAACCAGACTTCTTTTCTAAATGAATACGTGATGGAAACCATCAGAAGTGGGGAGTGGAGGAAGAGGTTGTCGGCATCGATGGGAGACTTACTCTACGGCCAGTCGACCGGGCGCCTCAGGTGTGTCCTTACGAGGCGTCCAGCGGATCCTCAGAACACGCCCCTAGAGCAAGGTTTCCTACCCTCATCGGAAGGTGCGGAAACTGAGGCCCAGGGGATGACGTGACTTGTCCGAGGTTTCTTATTAGAAAGTGCCGGAATCAGGGGTGGAGACGAGGCTCCTTGGAGCTTAGGTTGGGAGGCAAATTGGCTGAGTGACAAGAAGGTAAAAGGAAGGTTTAGAACAGGGCGTGTGGGGGAAAGCGCTCACGGGTTCATCGGACGACGATTGGAGCAGCTCGTGCCAACGCTGTGCCCCCAGGGGCGGCACGAGGACGCCAGCCCCTCAGCCTCAGGGACGACACCGGTGAGCCCGGGGACGGGGAGGTGTGAAGGGACGTGGAAGGGACCCAGGCCTGCTTTGGTGTAAACACGTCAAGAGCGTAAGCCCGAGCCTTCACCCTTCCGGGGTGAGGTGGACCTGGCCTTGGCCGAGGCTCCTTCTCAAGAGTAGACGCAACAAGCCTCCCGCTGGAGAGCAGAGGCAGCGACTCGGGGACGACACTTCACAGCCGCGCGCGCCAGGCCCTGGAGCGCAGCCCACCCGCGCCGACGGGCATGGGTGCAGGGGGCTGGGCCACGGCCGGTCCTTCCCCGCATCTTCCCCTGAACACCTTCTGGCATGAAACATACTTTATAAGTAATCGTGGGGAGCGAGAGGGACGGGCAGGCATTCCTGGGCCTGCGCGCGGCCTGTCCGGCTGCAGGGACCCTCAGGGGTGACCAGTGCTGGCCTGTGCAGAGCCAAGGGCTGCGCTTACCCTGCGCATTGAAAACACTGCAGGGGCACGAGCCGCTGCCCTCCACGCCCGCGTTTAGAGGCACTCGTCCCCTGACTGGACGGTACGTCAGGTCTCCGAGAACTTGCGGTGACGGAGGCAGTGGACCGACGGAGGCAGCCTGCCGTTCACAGTGTGGAAGCGACAACGTTAGCTGACCGAGAGAACCGTCTTTTTAAGCCTGAGTTCTAGACGCACAGTCCGCCCTGGCCCCCGCCAGCTGCGGCTGTGAACGCAGCGCCTTCTTGCAGCTCGTCCTTGCCGTGGCCCCTGCCAGCCTCTCAGAGGGTGGCGGCTCGCGCTCCTCGATGGCACCGCCTCCGCCTCACCTGGTCAGACGCCCCCCACGGCCCCCCAGCCCCAGGCCTGGCTCCCGAGTGTCCCTGACGGGCTGCGCTGGCAGCGCCAGGGCCAGTGAAGGAGAACGCGAAGGAAACAGCTCGGTTCTTTCACAAGTGATGTCTGTGGTTTCACAGCCCTTCATTGACAAGGAAGACAGGAAGCCAAGGGCACGACCGAAAACAGGAACGGAAACGGCAGGAAGAGGAGTTTGCTGATGGGGAGGAAAGCAGCCGGCACGCAGCGAAAGGTTACGAGGGGACGCTCCCACTGTGACATCACTTTGGCAGCAAGTGCTGCTTTTTTTTTTTTTTTGGTTTATTTTATTTATTTATTCCCCGCGCCCACCAGCCCCTTATTGTTTGCGCTCACTGTTCCTTGTGGGCTCGTCTGCGTTTTAGGAGGCACTGGGAAGTGAACTCAGGACGCCCCGTGTGGGAGGGAGGCGCCCCATCACTTGAGCCACCGCCGCTCCCACTTGTTGTATCTGTCATTGTGTCTCCTTGTTGTGTCTCTAAATTGCATCATCTCGTTGCGTCAGCTTGTTGCATCAGCCCATTCACATCGCTCACTGTCTTGCTCGTCTTCTTTTGGAGGCACCAGGAACCGAACCCGGTACATCCCGTGTGGTAGGCAGGCAGCCAACTGCTCGAACCACCTCTGCTCACCCCAAGTGCTTCTTCCTCGGCTCTCCCGGGAAGCTTTTACCTATTTGGAGGGTATTTTCTGTTTACTTCAGTTATCTGAGTGGTAAATATTCCTTTCATCTGGTGAATTTTGATTCCCTCTGCAACTCTGTACACAAATTAAGAATTACACTGAGCCAAAGAAATTTGGTTCAGTCCAAGATAGACGTCCTTCACTCACAAGTTTGTTCTTTTCTTGTCTTCTCTTGTGTGTCGTGGCTTTCTTTTAAGATTTATTTTTTATTTATTTCTCCCCTCCTCCTCCAGTTGTCTGCTCTCTGTGTCCATTCGCTGTGTGTTCTTCGGTGTCCGCTTGCATTCTTGTCAACGGCACCAGGAATCTGTGTCTCTTTTTTGTTGCATCATCTTGCTGCATTGGCTCTCCGTGTGTGCGGCGCCACTCCTGGGCAGGCTGCACTTTTTTCCTGCTGGACGGTTCTCCTTATGGGGCGCACTTCTTGCTCATGAGGTTCCCATACACGGGGGACACCCCTGCGTGGCACGGCAATCCTTGCATGCAGCACTGCACGTGGGCCAGCTCCTCATGGGTCAGGAGGCCCTGGGCATCGAACCCTGGACCCTCTATATGGTAGGTGGACGCCCTGTCAGTTGAGCCACATCTGCTTCCCACATACTTTCTTAGTCCGCTGCTCAGCCAGCTACGCTGCTGTCCATTTAGTTTAAGTTGTTTTTAACCAGAGGAGATTTACCAGGATTTCTCACGGATTCTGATGGGAAAATTTTTATATGAAATGCAAATTGCTTTGCCATCTGTGTGCACTGTAAGTTCCGGAATCCTTTCCTTTTATACGGGAACAGACTTCCCACCAGTGACCTTTCAAGTGCTGCTGGCAGCCCCAGGAGCGCCGTCCCCTCGCCCGGAGGGTGGTGTTTTCTCCCATTTCCACTCGAGGGTTTACAGGCTTCTCCCTGCCTCTCCTGCTTTTCCGGTGCTTTCCTGTTCCTGGCTGGAGAGGCGCACCTTCTCCTGCACGTCTCTGTCCTTGCTCTCCAGTCGCCCGGCCATTCTGTGGGAGGAAGCGCGTGTCCCGGCCAGGGCCCAGCTCCGCGGCCGACCGCCTGCTGTCACGCGCCTGTTTGTAAAGCGGCGTCCGCCTTGGTTGTGGCCCCTTCCCTCCCAGGCTGGCGGGAAAGCGTCGTGCGTCAGCCGGTCCAGGGAGCAGGCGCGGGGGTGGGCCTCCCGGGCCCCCGCGGGGTGCTTGCTGCACGGTGTCGCTGCCCGCTGGCAGCCGGCGTGCATGTCACGTGGCCAGGCTCAGCTCTGCGGTCAGCACTGGGCAGGGGACACGGGGGGCAGGCTTCCCGGAACGGCCACAGGGAGGGGACGGGTCCTCGGGCGACGGGCCTCAGGGCTCAGGCGGCAGGGTGCCAGGGCAACGGGTCTGGGGAAGGCCGTTTGGACCCCAGTGTGAAGGCCACAGCCCAGTGGTCGGGGGAGGCGCGGCTGCCCTGGGGAGGACACGGCCGGACGAGGCAGAGAAGGCGGCGGCCAGGAGAGAAGACGTGGTCAGAGCAGGGGCCGCCAGGAGAGAAGACGTGGTCAGAGCAGGGCATCTGGAAGACCCGCCCCAGCTGGGGACTGCGTGCTGCCCTCCGGGCTCAGGCCCCCCAGGGTGCCCCCTGCTGGCCCCCGAGGCTCCGGCCCCTGCCCGTGCTCGGGTGGCGAGTGACCAGTGTCAGGGCACAGACCTCCCCGGGGCTGGCTCGGGGGTGCACGGCCGCCGCCCCAGCCCCCAGGGCCCCCCGGGAAAGGAGGGTTCAGACTGCACAGCACCCCGGAATGCGCAGCCGGCAGCCAGCGGACGCCTGGGGGCAAACTGCCCGTGGATGAGCCCTGGCAGCGCGAGGGGAGACAAGGTATATAAGTGTGAAAGCTTGAAAAGCAGGCGGAGCTGAGCTCTGCAGCCCCCGGAGGGCGGGCTCTGGCCTGAACTTGGCGCCGGGTTGTTTTTATCTGGGAGCTGGGTACATGAGGTGGCCCAGGAGGGAGAGTTCAGGCAGCGCTGCAGTGGTGGTCTGCGCACTTCGCTTGTGCATATTCAGTGCGAGAACAAGTTTAGAAAGCGGAATCCATCCCCCGACCCTGCTCATCTCCACTCCCATTTTTCCTCAGCTCATGCTATAATTTAATTACTATGTGCATTATTTTACTTCCCACTCCATGAATGATTTGCTCACTGCTACAATCTCCATCACCTTAAAGTATATTTGGCACATACTAGGTTGAGTAAATGAATGAATGAAACGAATGAATGAATGAATCAGAAAAACAGGAGTGAACAGGCCAAACTCAGAAGCCACGTGGAAGCCTGGCCGGCAACCAGCAGTGTTGCGGTGGCTGAATGTTAGAGAGAGAGCTGCACCTGTAAGGGACCGGAAGCTCACCCGACTGCGCAGGAGGAAAGAGTTTTATCAGCAGTCTTGCAAGAACGGACGCGCGACCTGGACAAAATGCCAGTGTGCCAAACAGCGAGAAACAGCGACGTGTCTACCCTAAGCCTGGCCCGCGGCCCCCCCCGTTGCCCGCCGATCGGGTCCTTCGGGGCTCCCAGCCCACCCCGGGCTCTAACTAACTCATGTGTGTCCCGCTTAGTTTCCGCTCCCACTCCCAGCGTCCGGCGGCTTGGTCGTTGCCTCCACTGTCAAGCTTGGCACCAGAGTCGTTAGGGCCCTTTTCCCGCGTTACTTTCACTGCAGAGCTGGTGTTGGCCTCGCCTTCATGGGAAAGCTAAACGTAACCCCTTCCCATACATCGTGATGGGGTTGAAACGATCTCTTTCCCACGTCTGTCCCACGCTTTTCTCTTTCTGGACCATGCGTGTTTAAGCCTCTTCCTTACCCTAGGCTGTGTATCTCATATGCTCCGGTCAGAAACCCTCCCGTTTGCAATGCCAAACTCAGATGCCATCTTCTCCATAAAGCCTATCTGAGCAACTTCAACCTGAGTCCCTCTAGTTCCTTATTTTAACCCTTTCTGTGGCACTCTTATGATATTGTTTTTTATCCATTCAATAAATATTTATTGCATACTTACTAATTGTCAGGTGCTGTTCTAAGTGGTGGAGATACAAAGTTGAGCAGAACAGCTATGTCTTTCATGGGGTTTCTCTTGCAGTACGGTAGACAAATAATAAACTAATAATGAAACACATATGTAAAATAAAATTACTTGGAGTGTGCATTAGTCAGTCAAAGGGGTGCTGATGTGAAATACCAGAAATCTGTTGGCTTTTATAAAGAGAATTTATTTGGGGTAGGAGCTTACAGATACCAGGCCATAAATTGTAAATTACTCCCATCATCAAAGTCTATTTCCACGTGTTGGAGCAAGACGGCTGCTGAGATCTGGCAGGGCTCAGGCTTCCTGGGTTCCTCTCTCCCCGGGGCTCGTTTCTCTGTGGGCTCAGCATCTCTGCTCACTCCACAAGTCCAGCTGTGCACCATCAGACGACCGGCTCATCTCTCTTCCTGGGCCCTCTGCTGTGTCCACCTGAGCCTTCTCTCCTTCCTCACATGTCTGCTTCTCTGTGTGTTACTTCCCAGGCTCCAGGATCAAAACTCCAACCTCCCTTCTCTGCCACATAGTTTTCTTCATGAGTCTCCACCTGCCATGGGGGCAGGCACTCAACATCCAACTGATGTGGCCCAGGCAAAGCCTCAGTCATAATTTAATCGAATAAAACTGAAACCTCTGAATCCAATATAATCTAATATGCCCAGGGGAGCAAACCAGTCTACAAACATAATCCAATATCTGTTTCTAGAATTCATAACCAATATCAAACTGCTACAGGGTGCTTTAAGAGTAAGCAAGAGAAGAGAAGGTGGCGAGGACGCTCTTCTGGGTAGGTTCTCAGGGTAGACTTCCCTCTGTTGGTAACGTTGGTGGAGCCCCAGCTGGCAGAAGGCAGTGAGCTAGGAGAAAGAGCCTTCCAGGCAGAGAGCAGCGGCCAGTGCCCCGTGGCAGGAGCAAGCCGGGGCTTCCTCGGGAATTCCTCAGGATGGGCCTTTTGACAAAGATTCCAAGCAATTGAATAGCCAAATTAAAACATTGGCTTTATTCAAGATGCAGTCATATTTTCGTATCCATTTTGCATTTCATTTTAGATTAGCATTTCCCCAGATGTGTTCAATAGAACATATCCCAACCTGAATTAAGCAAAATCTAGTTATACCACACACACACAAAATGTTCTTTAGTCAAGTAAGTAGAAGAATGATGATGGTTCCTAATATATACTAATAAAATGTCAGTGCTGCTAAGTCCTGCGTTAAAAAAGATCTAATTCCTTATTTTCTAACCACATCCTCCTTTTTTCCTGTAGAATACACATTAATGCTGCACAAAGCAGTAGCTTACCATAGAATTCCATTGAGAATATTTTGCTTCATATCCCTTCATTTGTACAGTAAGTATATATTTGTTAAGTACCTAATATTTGGTTCTGTTTCATAGACTTACTAATAAAACATAGAGATACCAGAATATTGCAGTGCTACTCTAATTATGATCTAGGGACATAGATTTTCAACATTCTCTTTATCAAGTTAACATAATATGTATCTTCTCAGCCCCAGCCTGCCTAATTTTAATCTGCATCTGATGATCTTCTTCACACTTTCCTCCAAGCTCTATGTTGTAGTAGTTTGCTACTGTCAGGATTGGGAGCTAAAATATCAAGGATCAAGTTTGTAAGCCTTGAAATAAACAAATAAAGCTCTTAATGCCTGCTGAGAACCCTGGCTGGTTCCCTACCCCAGGCTCTCTGGATGAACTGCCTGCAAATATTTTCTGAGAGAAAACATGCAGAGAACTGCGGGTTGTGACCTTTTGCATATTTTTGGTCTTTTCCCCTTTGCATGCCCTCTGTGACCCAGCCTGCTCTAGATTGCTGGTGACAGCCTTAAAACCCACCAAGTCAATATCAATCTGCGTCGCTTTGCTCCTGGACTGGAGCGTCTTGAAGCATTTATTGGTTTTCCCTGGCCCCCAGCCAGCTGCAGATACATCAGTCGCAAGGCTAAATTTGCAAGCAACTGTCAAACGTGTAGCTGCCTTACAGCCGTGTGTGTGTGTGTGTGTGTGTGTGTGTGTGCTGGTCTTGAAACGTGTGTGCATGAGAAAGCACAAGCAAGAGAAAACTACTGGGCTTTTGGACAAGTTTAGCTGAAGATGGTGCAGCCGCTGGTAGGTTTTAAAAGGAAAAAAGAGCATTGAGTCTCGCTTTATGGTGTCACTTAGCTGTGCAGGTTTCAAGGCAGCATGGAAACTGCAAAGCCGGAGGGTTTTGTTGTTTTTTTTTCTGAGGCATTCGTTGCTATGAAGAAAAACAAGCCAAAGTTTGGCTTGTGGGCAGAACATCCCAGAATGCATCTGGCGATGGGGCAGAAACGAGCCCTGGCAGGAGCCGGCCACGGCACAGAACAGCCTCGCCTGTTCTCAGAGCCAGATCTTATTTCCAGGATGGCTCAAGTTCAGAGTGAGCTGCTGGCTTTCCCTGCTCTTGAGGTGCTCTCCAGGCTAGCAGGCGCGCACAGGGAGATGGGAAAACCCCAAAGGCGTTGTACCTTCTTTTTTTTCTCTCTCTCTTTATTTTTTTTTAAATGTTACATTCAAAAAATATGAGGTCCCCGTACACCCCCACCCCCGTCACCCCACTCCTCCCACATCAACAACCCCTTTCATCGTTGTGGCACATTCACTGCATTTGGTGAATACATTTTGGAGCACTGCTGCACCCCATGGATGGTGGTTGAAATTGTAGTTTACACTCTAAGCTGACAGCCACACTGGACAAATGTACTGGCGCTCCTGGAAAATCCGGGACAGTGGAATCACCTGGGACCCGTTCACGTCCTTCAGGGAGTCGTACCTAGCATCTGGAGCACAGGGTTATTTTTGCAACAGGGCTTCTCGCTTGAGTCTCTGATATTAAATAGTGATGCGATTCAGCATATTCTTTTTTTAATTGTTTTGATTAGAGAAGTTCTGCTTGCAAAATCATCGTGCATAATGTGCAGAATTCCCAGACATCACCCCTCCACCTACACCTTGTGTCGTCGTGGAACATTTGTTACAGAGTACGAAAGAACGTCATCACAATATGAGTGCCCACTCTGGCCCATAGCTTACGTTTGGTGTCTTCTTCCCCAAAGCCCCCTAACATAACACCATCAACATACTCCTTTTGTTGTTGTTAGAGATTTGTTTTATTTATTTACTTCTCCCCACCCCTTTCGTTGTTGGCACTTGCTGTGTCTGCTCGTCTTCCTTGTTTCTTTTCCTTTTTCAGGAGGCACCGGGTACTGAACCCGGGACCTCCGATGCAGGAGGAGGCACCAACCACTCGAGCCACCCCTGCTCCCCATTTTGTTGTGTCTCTCATTGTCTTTCTTCCCCACGTCTCCCACTGCATCATCCCGCCGTGTCACGTGTCAGCTCGTCGCATCAGCTCATCGCATCAGCTCACCGCGCCCGCCCACCGGGTCAGCTCGCTGTCTTCTCTCAGGAGGCACCTGCAACCTCCGCTCCCCGCTTTGCTCCCCGTTCTCTCTTCCTGTGTCTCTTGTTGTGTCGCCCACGGCAGCTGCCCATCGTGCCAGCTCTCTGTCCTCTCCAGGAGGCACCGGGATCCGAACCAGCGCCTCCCGTGAGGTGTGCGGGAGCCCGGTCACCTGAGCCACATCCGCTTCCCTCACGTGCTCTTGAATCTGAGAGCTAGTCCCCTGACCACTGGTCAAATAAGTCGTCGATACTACTCAACCCAAGACTGTTTCCCACCCCAATTTACCATCCTGACCCGGTCTCCTAAATTCACGCCTTCCATGCCCGGTGCTTCTCAAGCCCCCACTGCAGAACTGCGCCAGCCCAGGGGCTGCCCGCCAGGGTGGTCGGCCTGTCTGTACTGCTCCACCCCGGCACTCTGAGGGGAGTGAAGGATCAATCACTCCTGGTTGCTGGAGGCAGTGAAGCCCTCTGGACTTAACCTAGGATCTTGTTCTGCCCCCTCTGAAGACCTCAGGCATGCTCTTTTCTCTGAGACCCTGGGGTGTAGCCAGGTTGTTTCCACCACAGCTTCTTTGAGTTTGTCTCATGGTTTATGCCATTCTGCAGGGCTTCAGCCACTGGCTAGACTGAAGGGATTTTCTGTTTGTCGCCTGCCTGCTCTGCTGTAGAACTCATGGCCCATCTCCAAGAAGCAGCTCAGGATTCCATGTAGTTGGAAAGAGAGAAGACTGTGGGTTCGAGTGAGAAAGTTGCAGTACTCATTTGTTATGTTATTGTTTCCTGCTTTTGGAGGGTCCTTCGCATGCGAGGCTCACTCTGGGGCTCGTTCTCGTTTCGTCCCTGCAGCCGCTCTGGCAGGTTCGCATGCCGGTGCTTTGTGGACGCATGCTGAAGTCTTGGCGCAGAGAAATCCGTACCCGGCCCAGGTTTCCAGGTTTCTGTCTTCTCTCAGCTCTCTGTGTGTGAGACAGACCTTGATTTCCGGACCACAAATCTTTTCAACCTTGCTAGAGTAAAGGGAGCTTTCACGGGTGGAGTCTTGGAAAGCCCAGTTGGGGGAGATGCTGGGATTCAGGAACGGGAGACACAGCAGCCCTCGGCTCGGTCGCCCATATCCCTTCTTCTGAGCTCTCTCGTGCCCTCGGAGGTTTCCTCTCTGTGGCTCCCCGTGTCTTCTCCGCGGCTCCAGGCTGTGGGTTACCCGTGCAGCTCGTTCTCCCCATGACACCACGGCTCAGCAGCCCAGACCTGGAGGACTCGGCTCCCCAACTTCCAAGAATCCACGTATTCAAGAGCAGCATTTGCTTGGCCAAGGCAGAGCAGCCCGTCCCCTAAGAAGGTGTTGGGAGAAAGTAATGGGCATGCCGAAGCACGCTACATTTTCAGATATTCTCTTTCAGTTTTTAGAATCTGGATGACTCGTTTTGCTTGGTTTCAGTGAAGTTTCTTCTATTCTGGTTCTGGTTCTTTCTCACTTCCCTCCTCGTAATGGTGAGCCTGTTTTTTCACGACGTGCCTCACCGTTACCTTGATCGACTCCAGTCGACAGCACAGAATTCCACTATTCCAGCCTTTTCTTCTTCTCATGGTCATGCAGCATCTCTTCCTTCTGGGGAAGTTCAGTTCTGTGGCTGGTTAGGTAGCTCTTTGTTTTACTCAGCAACGATCTGAATTTGTCCTTACTTCCCGGAAGGATAGTTTAAGTCAATCAAAAAAAAGGAAGGGGAGCAACTGTGGCTCAAGAGGAGGCTGAGCCCACCTCCCATGTGGACCGTCCTGGGTTGGGGTCCTTAAGCCCCCTGAGAAAGCAAAAGCAAACAAGCAAAGCAAGCCAACTCAGGGAAGCCAGTGGGGCTCAGTGGTTGAGTGACAGCCTCCAACATACAAGGTCCAGGATTCCATCCCCAGCCCTGACACCTTTAAAAAAAAGAAGAGGGACTCTTTTAATCTTTTAAACAAAACCTCCCAGACATGCTGATATAGTCCCCGTGACCCAGGGCAAATATGGAGAACCATTTGGTGGAACGACTGGTGTCTGGGGGAAAACGCGCTGTCCCGAGCTGATCGAATCAGCGGCTCTGACGCCGGTAAGCCGAGTAGACACGCTGACCCGGTTCAGGGGTACCCTGAATCCTGTGCTGAGGAATCGCCCCTCAGGGCTAAGCTCCAGTGTCCACCTGTCTTTCCTTAGGGTATGTCTAAAATTTCTCTTCATGCCCACAGTATTATGAATGTTCAGTAAGTAGCAAACATGATTTTGGGATAAGGAAGTCTGGGCAGAATCATAACAACTTCAGGCTTCTCCGGTTACTTTTCTACTTCCACAAAGTCTTTTTACCTTAAATAGGATGTATAGCAAGCTGATGGGATCACTTTTAATTAAACGGTTTAATTAAAAGTCAGCGTTGTTATCAAAGTTTTGAAACAGAATAAATGGACACGCTTTTGACCGCCTGCCCAAGCCCGAGCCTTCGAGAAGCAGTGACGGGGCGGGGAGACGGGGGCCAGCCGCTGTGCTTGCTGGGTGCAGCGTGTGGCTTCATCAGATACAAAGAGGCGAAAACGCGGGCTCTGAGAGATCGTTATGCTCTTGTATATCCTTATGAGACCCTTTCCCCTCAGGCCACGTCAATGGCTAGGACGTTTGCGATATGGAGCTATTTAATTGTAGCAATGAACACCCTATACAATGCATCAAATAAAATAGATTCCATGCACCAACTCAGTCTAGATAAAGAAAAAAAAGTTGGAAGAAGGAGTCCCCCTTTCCCAAAAGAGATCAAAATTCAGGGACTGGCCAACATTAAGGGGGAGAAAAAGAATTAGGTAGAAAAGATTTGTCTTAAAACCCTTCGTAAAGTGTTTTTATTTTTATGCTTAACAAATGAAGCCTTCATCATCTTCGCTTCTGGGAACGGTTTCAGCCTAAGAAACGCCTGGAAACCCGCCGTGTTTAGCGCATTCCCCGTTGGGCCTTCCAGCTGGCCCCGAGCCAGGGAGCGCCCTTCCAGGGCCCGAGAAGGTGCGTGCTAAGAAGTGGGGGCAGCCAGGCGGCCTGGGGGTCTGCACGTCCACGCTGGCCCCCGGTTTCCCAGACGCGGCCCCGGCTCCGCTCCGCCCCTCGCGAGCTCTCACCAGGCCGCAGCCCCCGCACTCGGGTCTCCTCCCGGCGCCCTGCTCAGAACATGCCCGCGCCCCCGGTGCGTGCACTCGGGAGCTGTGCAGAACGCGCTTCTCGAGCTCACCACGGGCGAGTCCCGTGCAAGCCGAGGCACGCACGGCCCTGCCTTGGGGCCGCACGGCCTTTGCGGGACCCACGGGCTTGAAGCAGCGTCTCGGGGTAGATCCGGTAGACGTCCTCTAGAGCTCCTGCAGGCATGCGAGTGCGGGTCGCTGTGGGTACAAGCAGGGCGTGGTTCTTCATTGCCTGGAACTCACAGTCTAGAAAAATGAGACATGGAGGCAGAACTACAATAGACAGTGGCGCGTGGTAGGTGGCACGGCGGTGGCAGGGATCCTTGTCCCCAGCACAGCGATGGCTTGGGAGCCAGTGTGGACACAAGGTAACGCTGGGCAGGGCCAGGGAGGGGCATCTGGGTGGACTATGAGCAGCAGCCATCTTGGAGGTTGGACAGCTGTACTTCTTGTCATTCCTTTTTAAAATACTTTTTAAAAACAGGTATTAGGGAGTGGATGTAGCTGAAGCAATTGAGTTCCTGGTTTCCACATGAATGGCCCCAGGTTCCATTCCCGGTGCCTCCTAGAAAAAAACAAAAACAACAAGCAAAACAGAGGAGGAAACGCACTCAGGGGAGCCAGTGTGGCTCGGTAGCTGAGCGCCGGCTTCCCACATACAAGGTCCTGGGTTCAGTTCCCTGCCCTGGTCCCTCAAAAACAGAACAGCAAAAAAAAAACAGGTATTACCTTTCCTGGTTTTAAAAGTAAATAAGCTCTCAGTGGCTCAATTTTGGTGATGCTCTTTCATGATTTGTAACGCATGTTTCACAACAGTGCAAGGTGTCGGTGACGGGGTGGTGTTTGGGACCCCTGTATGGTGCTACCCGTGTTTATTTTGTATGCTCACAACTTTTATTATACACTTACTGTTGATGTATATTCATGAAAGAGTGATGTACTTCAATAAAAAAAATTTTAATGGAAAAAATGTAAAACAAATCAGTAGATAATTTTGAGGGGGCTTTCCCCCATTTTCAAAATTTAAGGTGTACTTGACATATTGTAAAGTTTAGCCTTTTCATGTACAGTTCTCGGAGTTTTGGCAAGTGCACAGTTATGCATCCACAAAGTCTACTGAAAGCACGGTTTCATCACCGGCGTCTCGTCATAGTCAGCCTGTCTCCCACGCACAGTCCCAGCAGCCACTGCTCTGCTTTCAGTTCTTCCAGCTGGGTCGTATCGAATGTTGTCCAGCTGGAGCCAGACGGCATGCAGCCTTTCCACCCGCTCCCCGCACTGCGCCTAGCGCAGTTCATCTCCATCCGAGCGCTGCGTGTAGCAGTTATCCGTGCCTTTTCAGTGCCGAGGGTATTACGTTACGTGACGGTACCACCTTTGGTTTATCCACTCACCAGATGAGGGCCATTTGGGTTGTTTCCACTTTGGTGCTCATGAGAGCATCAATTTTTATTTCAGCTAGTAAACACCTAGAAGTGGGATTCTTGGGGCACATGGGGCAATCTGCTTTCCAAAGTGGCTGCACCACTTTGCTCTCCAGCCTGCAGTGTCTGAGTGCTCTACCTGGTCCACACCCGCCCCGGGCTTCATCTTAGTCATTCTAATTTGATGAAATGTGAGTCTCTGGGCTTGCTTTCAGGTACAAAGATAACACCTCCCCTCTTGGCTTAAATCAAGCGTGAGAATTTGTTAAATGCTTTGCTTGTGAACAGTCAAAAAAGCATAAAACTGGATCCCTCAATTCAGTGGATCTTTACTGCACACATTCCCAAGCTGTATTCTGAGGAAAACTCAAAGAACTGGTTGGATGATCAGATATGTTAACAAATCCCTCTCTATTAGCCGAAGGAGACCTGATGCAAAGTACCAGAAGTCTGTTGGTTTTTATAAAGGGTATTTATTTGGGTAAAAGCTTCCAGTTACAAGGCCCTAAAGAGTCCACTTCAAGGCTGCTTTCTCCCAAAGTCAGCCACCTCGTGTTGAAGCGAGATGGTGGGCGTCTCTGCCTGGCCCCTCGGGGATTCCTATGTCAGTCTCTGGTGTAGGGCTCATCTCTTTCTGGGTCTTCTCAGCTGCTCTGTTCTCTTCAGCTGCAAACTATCGATAAATGGCTCATCTCTCTTCCCAGGGCTATAGCTATTTGAGCCTTTTCCCCTCTCTCATGTGACAAAATTCTCTCCTCTGGCACCTATGGGGCTCTCTCTCTTCCCATGTGTCTTCTAGAGTGAGTGCCCATTTATATCAGCCCCCCAAGGGGGCGGGTACTCAACCCTAAGCCACGCCCTACTGACGTGATCTAATCAAAGCCCTAATCTTAGCAGGTAATTTACTAGACATGCCAGCTGAATGTAATACAACCAAAGGGGGCTCGCACCAGAGGAACAGACCAGTTTACAAACATAATCCTTCTCTTTTTGGGGGGATTCACAAAAATAACGTCAAAGTGCCACATCCCTTTTCTGGAAATTATCAATATAAATTAACATGTCAATGACCTTGAGATGGCCAGCAGTAAAGAAACTTGGTTTGTTTTACCCCAAATCTCCCAAACTTATTTAACCATGGAATTCCCCCCCTTTTTTTTAGCAAAATAACTTCAAATCTCATGACCCCATTGCATAGTTAGGAAAATACTAGTTTATTGTTTCATTGGAGAGATAATTCAGATACACAGAACTGCTAAATGAGGATAGCAAAACCTATTTCTTAGGTTCTTAACAAGATTAAGTGAGATGAAATGTGCAAAATTACCTTTTACAAGGTCTGATATGCAGATGTTCAATAAATGTAAATTAAGAGAGAAGAAACATTACAAAGCGTTGTATAGGAGAAAATGCCAATAGTAGGTGACCCACTTGTTGAGCACTTATACATACAGGCACTATGCTATGTTCATTACATGGATCACCTTGTTTAATCCTCACAATAATCCCAGAAAATGTAGGTAGTACTCTTGACCCAAGGCATGTAAGTGAGGGTCAGAGCCACAATTCAGAGCCAGGTACGGATGACTTCTCAGCAAACTCTTACACTCTAGGTGTACCACCTCTCTCAAAACCAGGTGTGCTCCAACAGTCCAAGAGAGGGAAGGCGTGGAGGCAGGCATCTTTCCCCACTTACCCCTAGAACGGCAGGGACTGGAAGTCAGTGGAACTCAGAAGGAGACACGTGGCACCGTGGGCACCCCTGCCTCCTGCCTGCGAGGCTGACTCCCCGTGGCACTGCCCAGCCAGCTGTCCTCTCCTCCTGCGGGGACCAAGCCGCCGTGGAATGCTCAGTGGGATCTCCCCCATCCAGAGAGCTCAAGTGCTTAGCTGACTTGCCAAAACTGTTGATGGACATTCAGCTGCGATTCTATGTTGGGGTACACCATGATGTAGAGATCCGTGTTCCCCCGTTTGGATGGACAGTTGTCACAGCACCATTTATTAAAGACTCTGTCCTTTCCCCAGGGATCTGTAATGTCCTTACTCTCTCTAAAATTTCCCTGTACACGAGTCTATTTCTGGACTCTCTGTTCTAATTATTCCACTTCACTGATCTGTCTGTCTCTCCCAAAGCCAATTCACATTGTTTAAATTACAAGGCTCTCTCTAAGTCTTCACACTCCCGGTAGGGTAATTCCCCAGCCTATCTTTCTTTTTTCCAGAAATACACTGACAATTTTTGGGCACCTATCCCTCCATATGATTTGAGAGTCAATTTGTGAAATGAATCAATGAAATGAATAGCAGAACGCTTTCTCCAAAAATAATATTTTGTGGTCCCCCCAACATCTGAAAACGAGTCAAGCCTACCATGCTCTACCTGGAATACAGTCCCTGGACGGGACCTCTGAGCTCGTTCTCAGCCCCGGAAACCTCCTCTCATTCCTCAGGGCCCCCTACCAGACTTCAGAGTCTCCACCGACACAGTCAGAAAGCCAGAGCTCTAACCTGGCAAACGACGGACTGGGCACCTCCAGGCCACGGGGCAGAGGGCCGGTGTGGGCGCTGCGTGCTAGCCCAGCCCCTGAGCGTTGTCTCAAGGCCCGCCCTTGGCCCGTGTCCAACAGCTGGAGAAGTGCTCTCTAGGCAATCATAGGTAGTTTGTTCACAGAGAAATCTAGTGTCGATTAAATGTGACTTATTTTTAAAATTGAAGCAAATTTGTTTTCCCACACGGATAAAGAATCCCCCTCGGAAGGCAAAGAACTAGAAACGTGGATACCGCCCTTGGAAAACAGACTAGTAGAATTTTTATGATGTAAAAATCTCTTAGATCACGGTCCATCCCCTTTCAAGGGAATATTACTGAACAAACAAGATGAGCATCAGTTAAAAGGTAATTTCCTGAAATAGTCTCATGTGGAACAAATTGAAAATCCACAGGCCTCAGCAAGGGTTTTTTTTTTTTTCATTCCTTGATCTTTAAAAAAACTGTTTCCCTCTTCACTTCCCAGGCAGATGTTGCAAATTTCAGGAACAGGCGGGGATCTCTGGACTGAAATGGAAAATTGATCCACTTAAAGATGTAAAATTCTACTCAAAATATTTGGAATATAGTAAGTGGGGCCTGGAAAGAGGACGCCCCTGACTGAGAATTTCCTTCCTATGTGATGTAGACGCCATAAATCTGGCAAAGAGCAACCCCGCCCTGAATCTGATGAATAATGATTTTTCATAACCTTTGTTTTTAACAAAATGGCCCGTGTGTTGACATTATTTGAAAATCAGGTGGTACTATTGATCCAATCTGGCAAACTCTTATATTTTTGCAGAAGTGTTAGAGGTACAGTAAGGGATGTGGCAACGGGCCTTGTTTTCAGAACACATCTTTTCTTAGCTTATTCTTCCTTTTTCCATTTGAATCTCTTGTCCAGACTGCAGACTCTATTGAAGATTCAGTTTTTCTTTTAGCGAGGAAAAAGCCACTAGGGTCTCCTTACCCTTTCGATGAACATTTATTAAGTGCCTTGTATGTGCCAGGCGCTTTGCAGACCCCGGAGGCCCTACGAGGAGATGTGGCAGCCCTGGGTGCCCACGGGGGTAAGTCCAGAGGCCCCAACAGACGTCACGTAACCTGGGGGAGACGTGCGGGGCACCCTGATGGGAGGCAGCTAGGGACTGCGCAGCGGGGGCCCAGCCTGGCCTTGCGTGAGGCTCACACTGAACCTGGGGCTGCGAGTCAGAGCCAGCCGGTGTGGGAGAGGACGGGGCGGTAGAGCGCCGAGGAAAAGGAAAGGGGGTCTCTGAGGCAGAGAGGGGGCGTGCGGAGAGGGGCTGACCGGTGGGCGCTGGTCCAGGAGCCAGTATGGTTCAGATGTCCAGGCCCAGTGCAGTTTCCAGTCCCTGTCTCAACGTGCCTACTAGGCATGTGGGATGGTTCTCCCTCGTTTGGTCCAGCAGGAGACAGCGAGAGCTGCGCAAAGCTGGCCCGGCAGGAGTCCTCTCTGCCCCGGGCAGCCCAGCAGGCGCAGGCGCTCCGAGCCTCTGCCTGGCCAGCTCCCGCCCGTCTCGTAGGACACAGGACGGCATCTCCTCTAGAAAGAGGCTTCCGGAGCCCTCCTCCCCCAGCCGGAGTTCCTGCTACTTTCCAGAGGATCTCCTGCTACGCCTTGAGTTCCTCAAGGTTAGAGACAAGTACAGGCAGATTCACAGGAGACTTTGGCACCAGAGAGCCTGAAACTGAAATCCCCTCTCAGCCACAGGCCACGCGGCCTCGAGAAGGTCCTTCCCTGCACCAAGCTGCAGCTTCCTCCTCTAGAAAACTGGGACGATGATGGGATATCCCTTTTACTGCAAATACTAGAGAATAACGTACATGAAGTGCAGAACGCAGCACCCGGCTCCAATAGCGCTCCGAAAATTTCTAAGTGAGGGAGGGAGTGAATAAATGAGCGAATGTGAGGTTTGTTCCCAGGGTTGTTTCTTCAGAACTCTCTTTAACTGTCGCCAACCCCATGGGCCTAATCTTGGGCATTGCCACCTCGACCAGAAACCCCAGAGGCACAGGTAGCCCTTAAATGGGTACCTGCTGAGTGAGCACTTGGGTCCCAGTGGCTGCTCAAAGAGTGTGGCTTCTCATTGCGTCCCTGTAAGTTCCAATGCAGACTTGCAGCTTCCTGTAGGTAGAAAAGAAAGTTCTTACAAGCTGGTCCAGTCATTCGTTCATTTGTTTATTCACCTGTTCATGAAACATTGATAAATCACCTACTCTGTGCCAGGACCGTGTTGGGTGTTAGAGATTTCGTGGCAATTTGATGAGCTGTTTTATTTACTTATTAGCCTGAGTGCCGTGGGTGTAATTTTTGTTCCAGGGCCACCCTACTTTGCGTCATGCCCTGCCTGCTCCTGCCTCGTGCCTCTCTCCCTTCACCTCCTCTAGGTATAAATATGAAGATATCCTTACATATTCTGTTCATTCCAACCATGGGTGCTGAGCACACAGAGGCTGAAAGAAAGGCTTTGCACACCACTGAAGTGGAACTGCAGGCACGGTTACGTGAAGAGCAGAGGAGAGCGCAGCTCCCTGCCCGGCGTTTCGACTGTTGACCGTGGGAACCAGCCCCCAGACAGGACGGCTGGGTGCTCTGTCCTGTGTGCCATCTCGCCACCTTAGAAGCTGACACTCTCAGGGTGTTGCTAAGGGGGTGAGAGCCAGAAAAATGACCGCCAAGGATCCGAGTCAGCAGTCACTGCCGTCTCGCTTGGGTGTGCATGTGGCCTCAATTTACAGAGGCTTCTCTGTTTTAGGATTTGCTCATGGCTTACACCATGCTTTCACTCAAAACAGGAATTCACTTATCTTTTCCTTTGGCAAACATTCACTGAGGGCTTACACGTAAGTGCTGACTAAAGTGGGATTGCTCTTCTTTGGAAGCACAGTCGACTGGGGGAGTGGAGGGTGCTAAGCGAGCCATCGGGGCGATGCGGTACCAGGCGGTGCTTCCTAGCGTGGCCGCGCTGTGAGCACTGCGGGGGCAACTGGGCACTTACCAGCTGGCAGTGTAAGCGGGGCCGGCCACCCAGCCTCTCTGAATCAGTTTCCTCTCCTCCTGTAAGGCAGGGAGAGCAACAGCATTACCTTAGGATTGACTTTGTTGAGGATTCAGGGCAGTCATCTGTGTAAAAGGCTTCTCAGGGTGTCCGGGACACACCTTCTCAGGGTGTCCTGTACATGTTAGCTGACGTTTGTCAGCTCTTTGTTTTCATGGTCATTATCAGAGGCTATGAGAGTCAGAGCTCTGTGGGACGCGGAGAAGGATGTGGCCAATCTGACCAGACAAAAAGCTTCCTGAAGTGGCATCGGAGGTAGGTATGGATGGCTGAACGAGAGGCAAGCAAGGGAAATGCCGTGGAAGGGCATCCCAAGCCTCTGGCACGACGTGTGCAAAGCCCACGCACAAAGGGTAGGGTCCTCATACCAAGTTCTGGTCATCATAATGCAAGACCCATTCAGAGAACTGTTGGGGCAAGTTCTATGACATGAATGATTGAGAATGGCCAGAAATTAGCCTTAGACAGAGAAAACTGGGTAGACAAAACCGCCATACAAAATCAGATAGATGTAGCTGGCAACAAAACAGAGTAGACATGGCTTCCAACAAAACGAGGTACACGTAGCTGCCATACAGGCTCCCAACAAAGCAGGGTAGATATAGCTGCCATACAAAGTGGGGTAGACATACCTGCCCAAAAAGAACAGGGTAGACGTAACTGCCATACAAAACCAGGTAGAAGTGGCTGCTGTACCGAACAGTTTCTCTGTAGTCACTAGGAATCCAGAGCAGGTTCTGAATTACCTCTTTTAGCGCCACCTACCATCTACCTAATCAGCAGACAGGCACGGAAGCAAGTCCACACTCCTAGAGGGTCTGGAAAGTGCAGTGTGGGAAATGAGAGCGATTCTTTGGTACTACTAGCTAACGACTGTTTGAAACTACAGATTAGCAAGCGCCTTCCTAGCACAGGCTGCCGCCAGCCTCCTGAGAAGCCTGTGGCCTGGCGTCACTGAGACATCCAGTTCAGGAGACGCCAGATCAGAAAACTAGGAAGCAGTGACGTTGGGGCTGAGAAACCAAGGCCTGTGACCTTGAAGAAGTCATCTCCTCCCTGCTGGGACTTGGGTCGCCAGCTGAGCATCTCCCGCGGGTGGGAACTGCTCACCTGTTCAAATGTGGATACGTCCCCTCGCCGTCTTCACTTCCTAAAATCCTGCTGAGCCCTTCTCTCACCAGCTCCTCTCCAGGTTCCGTCCCAGCTCTGTGCTTTCGATATCTAGACTTTTCAATTTTATGCTCACCCTATATCGTGACTTTCTCCAACCTTACCAACCGCAAGTTTGCTATTTAGTTGACGTCACTTTACTCCAATCTAGAGGTTTTTCTGGCCTTCAGCAGAAGTGTCCTCTTGCTCACTCCCTCTTGAGAGAAGCATCTCTTTTCCCCACTTTCCTACCCCCTGTGCTTCCTGTGAGGGTCTCTACTGTGTCCTGTTCGCTGGCCTGAAAATATTTGCACTGTGAATGGTCCTCGTAGGAGACAGCCGCTGGCGGATGGTCCCCCGTGAGCTGAAGAGCCCGCCCACAGATGGGGTCCCACGTGTGCCCGTGTGGTCCTGCCGTCCTCCGTAGCATGAGCCCACAGCCCACACCCGTCCCCTGACCCGCTGCCGACGGCCGATGCTTGGCCACTGGGCAGCCGGCGCAGCTCCAGCACGCGTGGGAACTGGGCCGGGAGGCGACGAGGCCGGGGGCTGGCACCAGGGTCCCGAGCATGGGCATAGGGGAAGGACATCCTGCAGAGGCTCGCACCTACCAGGACAAAACACGCATCAACTGCTCCGTCGCAGGCAGCGCTGCCATCTGCGGCAGGCGCCCTTGTCCGTCGGCCCATCTCGACTGGAAACCGGGCGGGGGCCGTGGTGCCATTTCCCCGCTTGGTAGGGCCATGACTTGAGCAGGAGCATCGTGCCCTGAGCGCCCGCCGGGGCGGCCCCTTCCCGCCTGGCCTCGCCAGCGCCACTCCGTCCCCCTCCAAGCCGTTTCCCAGACTCCCTCGCTCTCCCTCACTGAGTCTTGCTTCAGCTCCGCCCAAGCCCAGGCCCAGGAGTCTCCCGCGCTTTTTGCCTTCCATGGACACAGCATCTTAGCAACCCTTTTCTAGAGCGTGGCCATTTCCTGGCTCTATTTAAATACAGAATGGCATGGTTCACCCATTTTTCAGGTCAGGCCCGATGCTTTCTGGCCAGTCATCTGTCCGTGCTCCGAGCATTTCATCACCATGACACTACCTCCCATTAGTAAAGCTGTCGACAGGTGGCCGTGGCTGCCACAAACACTGCCTGATATCACAAGAGCCGGGCAGCCTCAGTTTGGGCCATCTTAGGCTTATGCTTTTAGCCTCCTTTTATACCTGAGAAGATAGGCTCAGAGAAGCTTGCGGCTCCATCTGGGGTCACACAGCTAGTAAGTGGCAGAGCTGGCACTCAAACCGATGTTTTTTGACTGTAAGTCCAGTGCTCTTTCCTTGACAGATGTTCACAGGAACAAACAGACAGGGACAGAGAGAGTGGACTAAATCCAAAGACCGTCACCTATTCTTATGGGTCAAGTGACCCTTTCCAAGCCAGCTCCCAGCCTCCCTCCACCCTCCCAGCAGGCGGGAGGCTAATCTTTCTAAAGAGCCCTCTGCTCTCTGTTTGGTACCTTAATCCCACCATCCCATCTGTTACGCCTCTGCATACAACTGCCCGTGGCCCAGTTAATTGCAGCGATTCGAGGCAGAGTGAGAAAGCAGGAAACTGGGACAAAACTCCTTGCTTCTGACGGGGTGGCCGGGGCCTTAATTTTCAGGAAAGGCGTACGACCGGGATGAGCGATGGAGGTGGTTGTAGCAGGCGGCATTGAGCCTCAGACAGCTCGTGGGCTCCCTGCTGCGGGATGAGGCTCAGCCCCGGGTCTGCAGGGCCCCCGACCCGTGGGAGAGCACGAGGCTGGAGAACCAGGAGCAGGGGAGGTCCACAGGCAGGAAAGGCAGAGGTGCTGGCCCTCGGTGACTGGACAGAGACAATCGGGCTCAGAGGCACAGTCGTAACGCCCGTAACGCCAGGAGCAGGACAGGTGCCTCCTGCCCGCAGGCCTTGGACCAGACATTGGGATTTAGAGTCAAGTGCCGTGTGCCGGCATCCAGCCTCAGGGGCAGGCTGGTCTCAGAACGGAGGCAAAACCTGCTCAGCCCCTGGGTTCAGGGCCATGCTAGAAGTCGAGCTGCAGAAGGAAGGATGCAGGCCTGAGAGCCAGGCAGAGCCCGGCATCTCCCAGTTCTTGGCGTGGCGCCATGGCCTGTTTTAATCAGAATAGGCTAGGTTCTGCTGCAGTAACAAATGGCCTCAGCGTCTCAATGGTAAAAGTCCAAAGTTGTATTTCTTTTGTTGGTGTGGGGGCAGTGGCTCTCTGCACCTAGTAGTCATCTAGGGAACGAGGACGATGGACAGCCACTGCCCTGAGCGTTGCCAGTTGCCCAGGGTCTTGCGATGGCACATGAATTCTTGGCCGGCTCATAATTCCCTGGCAGAGCTACTCCTGGGCCCCCACAGAGGGCCAGAGGCGAGGGCCACATTCAGGCAGCAGCCCCGCAGCGAGGCTCACGATGGACTGTCTTCTTCAACCTTAGCTGGGAAATTAAAGGCTGCAGTTGCTGAAAGCTGGAAGACATAGACCTTTCCATCCATTTGACACACATTTAGCGATCGTCGCTGTGCGTGAGGTACGCACGACGGCCGTGGTGTGCAGACACGCTCCTTTCCTCCGAGCCTGCCCGGGCTAGCGGGGAAGAGCACAGCCCCCGAGCGTGGCGAGAGCTTCGACGAAGCCCAGGCCTCCGCGGCGACACACCAGAGGCGGTCATCCAGATGGAGAGGTGGGAGGCAAACCAAGAAAGGTTACGGTTAACTCCCTCATTAAACACACACACCGGAAAATGGGAATAAAATCGTAAATGCTTTCCTAAGACTCAGTCTCTAAAGGCCCCTAGATCCATAATCCCTCCACCCAAAGCCTCTCCCCTCCGTGCACACCGCGTCGCTGTCTCCGCTCCCGAGAGCAAACTTCCAAGAGGGGAGCCTGGGTGCTTGAGGCCGGGCTGCAGGCCCCGGGCCGGACGGTGACCTGATTTGAGAAGTAGTAAGAGCCTCTCTCTCGTTAACAGCCAAAATGCTCCTCCTCAAACACTGCCTCGGAGACCTAAGCTCCCTACTTCAAGCCCTTTTCTGGTTAATGCATGAAATATACCTGAAGGGTCCCCGCTAACCCACTGTCAGTCCCCAGCAGGCCACTACTGGGCTTCAGTCTTGTGGCATCCAGCCCCTCGCTGTGGCCCGTGGCCTGTGACATCCCGCTGCATGGGAGCTTGTTAGAAATACAGCAACGCAGCAGCACCCCCAGGTCTGCCGAATCCAGCGCACCTCTTGACAAGAGCCCAGGTGACATACGCACGTTAAGGTTCGAGATGCACTGGCCTGCCCAGCTGAGGAAAAGAGGAATGGGGCTGCCAGCCCCAGAGGGGGCCCCTTGTAGCTGTGAGGCAGGCAGCCCTAACAGGGAAGGAGCTGGGCCTCGGAAGCAGACCCCTTCCTGTGAGACAAGGGTGGTGTGGGGGAATGAGAATCTGAGGAAGGAGGCGGCCAGGAAGCAAGGGGGCTGGAGGGAAGTCCTGCCCTCGCACAGCCCACCTGGGCCTGCCCTTGGCGCTGCCGGCCTCGGCTGGAGTTTAGAAGTCAGTAAAGGGGGCGGACTTGGCCCAGTGGTTAGGGCGTCCGTCTACCACATGGGAGGTCCGCGGTTCAAACCCCGGGCCTCCTTGACCCGTGTGCAGCTGGCCCATGCGCAGCGCTGATGCGCGCAAAGAGTGCCCTGCCACGCAGGGGTGTCCCCCGCGTAGGGGAGCCCCACGCGCAAGGAGTGCGCCCTGTAAGGAGAGCCGCCCAGCGCAAAAGAAAGTGCAGCCTGCCCAGGAATGGTGCCACATACACGGAGAGCTGACACAGCAAGATGACACAACAAAAAGAAACACAGATTCCCGTGCCGCTGACAACAACAGAAGCGGACAAAGACACAGCAAATAGACACAGAGAACAGACAACTTGGGGGGGGAGGAAGGGAGAGAAATAAATAAATAAATAAATCTTTAAAAAAAAAAAAGGTCAGTAAAGTAGGGGTGCCAGGGGTCCCTCCCCGGGGCCCTCCTCCCTCCTGCTGAGCCAGCCTGGGCTCAGCTGCTCCACCAGCGTGCGCTTCCCCTCGACTGGGTCCCCGTGTGCCGAGCACGGGGCACGTGGGCCGGAAGCCCCCCACAGCCTCGTTAATCGGCACAAATTACACACGGGGAGACTCGGGGGGACCCAGAAGTCTCCGCTTTTCACTCGGGAAGATGGAGGGAAATTTAGAAACTGGCAGCGGGAGTTTTTATTGAACGAAAGTTTAAAATGGGCCGTGACGTACAATCCGACCCTGATATTAGGGTCTTCTAAACTTGACATAGCCCAGTTCTTCCAGCTGCTCTCTTTGCCGCAGCTTAGCAACCCGCTGCTCGCGGCCAGGTGTCCACGTCCGCGTCTCTAGTCGTACTGTTGTTGTTATTACTGGGCTTTAGCTGCTGAAGTAGCTCTAACAGGCAATTTCAGTTTATTTTTATGGAACTCAAAAAGTTGGGTTGCCCTAACTCAAATAAACGCTGATATGCCAGGAGTTACATCTGAACCGAGGGAACGGTTAATTCTTTCCATACCGTTTTTCCACAATGTGGCTCTAGCTGTACTTGAGTCAGAAACTTTTCTGTGAGTTTTGGAGCACATCCAGCAAGCATTTCCACCCAGAAGACCCCAAGTTAAAGTTAATCGTTTCCTGTTGCAAAGCCCTATAGATATTATTTTCAAAATTACTGCTCTCAACAGGCTAACAGCTGAAGACTCTCACTGGCACTATTATAACTTCACTAGCAATACTTATTAGTAATATTATTTGCTATTTAAGCAAATATAGAGAAGCAAAACCAATATATTAAGGCAATCATGAAGCAGATAAAACAAGGGCAATACCTTATGTTACTAAAGCATCTGCCATTTTTCCTTTATTCTCATAAGCATACAAACCAATCTCCCATCTTAAAATAATAATACCCTCCAATATGCCTTCTGCTCTCTCTCCGTTTCTTTGCTCTCTTTTTCAGAGATGCTCCTTTAGAACGTTCTCCAAAAGCCGTGACGCCCTCCTCTCTCCTCGTTCTGTGTTGACCCCCTTGCAGGAGTGCTCATCTGAGCATTCCGCTAACGACTCCCGTCAAAGCCATCGGCGCCAGTGCACTGTTGACCCCAGTGGCAGCTCTCAGCTCCCCCCTTGCTTGGCCTATCCGCAGCACACAATCCACCCACAACGCCCTCATCCCAACACACTCTCTTCAATTGACGTTGGAGATACCACACTCCCGTGGTTCTCTCACTCCCGTGCTGAGCCTTCCTCGCCTCCCACGCTTCCAAAAGCAGTCCTAGAGCTCCTCTTTTCGTCGTCTACCTCACTCCCTAGGCGAGCTCATCCAACTTCAGAGCCTTCAGTACCTTTTGTATGCTAACAACTCCCAAATTTATATCTTTAGCCTTGGTCTCTCTTCTAAACTCCAGGCTCATATATCAATTGCCACCCTGACATCTCCACTTAGACGTGCAAAAATCTTGACATATCTAAAGACAAATTCCTTATTTCCAACCCCTCCAAAATGAAGCAAAACTATTCTTCCCACGGTCTCCCTCACCTCGGAAAACAGCTCTGCATTTCCATTTGCTCAGGCCACAACCTTTGTACTCACCCTTGATGCCACTCAGCCGCCCCCGGTCCAGTCGTTGACACGCTCTCGCCTCTGCCTTCCGAGGCTACCCAGATCCTGCCCACTTACCTCCCCTGGTCCAAACCGCCATCCTCTTTCCCCAGAATTCTTTCTGTAGCTCCTTACTGGTCTGCCTGCAGTTATTCCCGTACAAACTCTTCCCCGCCAGCTTCCAGAGTGATCTTTGGAGACAGAAGTCCAGTCTGTCACTCCTCTGCTCAGAAACCTCTAACGGCTCTCCATCGCACTCACAGTAAAACCTGCAGGACCCTGCGGGACTGTCACTCCTCTGCTCAGAAACCTCTAACGGCGCTCCATCGCACTCACAGTAAAACCTGCAGGACTCTGCAGGACTGTCCCGCCCCCTGGCTCTCCCTCCCTGTCAGCCACCTGAGCTCATCTGCCACTCCTCCTCTCCTGCACCGGCCACGGGGCCCTGGACATGCTTCCTGCAAACCTCAGGACCCCAGACCCGCCTGACTCTCCCCACACTTCCTCCAGCCAACGTCTTATCCCAGAGGCCTCTTGCTTCTTGTCGTTTCCCACAATGACATTTCAGCAGGACTTTGTAGGTTTTGGGTAACCACTTACCAGCTCGATGAATGTTTAACTCTCTCACCTGCAGAATGGGGGCAGTGATGGAGCTTCCTGTAGAGGGTTGTTACTGGTGAGAAATGAGGTATGTGTGTGACACACCCAGCACAGTGACTGATGCATAATAAGTTCCCAATATATGGCAGCTGTTACTGCTGTTTATGAATTAGTGAGTCAACTAAAGACATACTGGAGTTTTTTGGAGATTTGCATACCACATGATTTTGAAATATTGCTCTACTGTTCCATGCCAGCCACACTAAATTTTAGAGTCCCTTAATTTATAATTCCTTTTGGTCTGTGCCCTAAAACTTTGAGATAAGCCACCAATCAGAAACAAGCTTAGTTTCTGATTGGAAAGAGATTGGGGACAGGCAGACCAGTTCAAGCCAAACGTGGTTTTTAAAGTGTGTTTGTGTTTTGTGAGGTCAGTTCACCCTAACTGCAGCTGTATGGAGAACAAGTTGGAGCACAGTACCAGTGAGGGTGGAGAAGTGTCAGATTCCTCTAGGTCCTTGACCATGTTGTGAAAAAGAATTCAAGAACACGCCCGAGCTCTGCCTTACATGGTTACCTTTTAAACTATTAATTATTATAATAATAATAGCTAATAGCATTATAGTACTCTTATATAATAGTATTATAGTCTATTATAATAATTATTATAGTTTAATTACCCAGCTGTTATTGGTCACCCACCAATGGTGGGACCAAGGGGAGGTCCCAGAAAGAGAAATTGAGACCTCAAGGTCTCAGCAAGGTCTTGTGGTCACGTCGCCTGTCGGCCACGTTGTCTGTCAGCCACATCGCCTGTCGGCCATGTTGCCTCTCGGCCATGTTGCCTCTCGACCACGTTGTCTGTCGGCCACGTTGCCTATCGGCCACGTTGCCTGTCAGCCATGTCGCCTATCGGCCACGTCATCTGTCGGCCACGTCGCCTGTCAGCCACGTCGTCTGTTGACCACATCACCTGTCGGCCATGTTGCCTGTCGGCCACGTCATCTGTCAGCCATGTTGTGGCTCGTCCTCTCCTCATTTCCCTGGCTAAGCCTCAGCACAAGTTGAAATGAATTGAAAATGCTCAGATTGGGCGACTTGTGGAATGCAGTCTGGACCACGTCGAGCCCTGAAAGCGCTCCTCCTAATTCATCACTTTTTCCTCCGCAGCGCAAAGCTCCCTTCGTCAGTCCTGCGTGTTGATCTCAGGAGGCCCCAGGTAAAGGCGCTGGTTTTCTGAATGGGGCTTCCTCACGGCTGCTGTGTCCTCACAGGAGTCAGCGGCTGCCTCTCACCCCGTCACATGCGTTCATGTGAAGAGTTTCGTTACCAATAATACAGTGGTCTTTTGTTTGTGGGTTGTCATTGTCATTTCCCTTTCCTCAGTGAATAGAACTCAGTTTAACGAAATTACAGCTTCACACCAAAACACTGGGTACACCAGGAGAATCGCAGTGTTCCTCCTCTGTGATTGGACTTAATGCTCCATTGTTTCGTCTTGTAGAAGTAGTGGTTACAATAGCTGGGCCTCGAACTCCTGTAGCCCTGACACTTCACTTAATTCTGTCTTGTTTGAAAAGAAAAGTTATTAAGTGCAAAGACTTGCTAGTGTTATTTCATTCTGTTGTTGTTAGAGGTGGTGATTTCTATTGGAAAAACTATGTTTCTTATCACATAACGGACTTCCCTTGGTCATTTATTAAATTTCCATTTACTCCTTGCCCCTCTGCTCCCAGAAACCCGTGTCTCCTAGCGACTCTTCCCTCTTCACCTCCTAGTTTATAGGCAGTATGGCTGTTATCAGAGAGGTATGCGTGTTGAAAGACAAGAGCCCCAGGAAGTTCCATTAAGAAGGATACATTCTCCACTGTGTGGTAAATAATGCCTAGTGAAGGCATTGAAAACACAAAAAAGGTGCAGCACTGAATCAAATGATGATGTTACTTACCATTACAACTCCATTGCCTTGTGGAACAGAATTATCAGAGAGGATTTCTAAAGGTGCTTTTAGTACTTTCCAAAGCATGGTGCTTTGTCAACATAGAAGCTATTGCTATTTAGAAACAGTATTGAAGGTATCTTATGTTGACGACACAACTAAATTATTTCAAGTTATCCAGGAAACAACAGATTTCAAAGGTTTACTCTAGGAAACAGCGCTCAGTCAATGTCTTGCCCCGGCTTTGCATGCGCTCTGGTAAGCAGCTGTGGAGTTAGCGACTGGCAACGGTCACGTGCCCTGTGGCCATTCAGAGTCGCCAGACTCAGAATAAAAGTCAGGACGTGCCCGTGGGTGCCCTGGCGACGCCTGCAGCATCTGAAACGCAGAGCAAGGAGGCTGCCTCGGTGGCCGCCAGGGCCCAGTGGAGCCGCGGCAGGCGGCGGCGGGGCCACGTGCACCCGGGACAAGGGGCTGCTCAGGGCTCCCCACTGCCTCCTCGGTCCTCGTCAAAGACTGGACTGCGGGACGAGGCTCGTCACGAGGACAGCTGCGCCTGTGGCTCTGCGGTCATGTTCGCGGCCGCCCGCCGAGGGGAGCCCCGCTGGCCCCCGCCCGGCCGAGGAGCGCGCGCGACGCCGCGACAGCGCCCGCTGGTGGTGCGGCAGGGGCGCCCGGGACCCGGGTCCAGAAACGCGGGGCAGAGGGCGAGGCCTGGGCGACGCGGGAGGCGGGGGTCTGAGGTTCTAGCAAAAGCTTTTTAAGGTTTGATGATAAAAGAAGTGGATTTCACCCTGAGGGAGCTGTAAAGACCCCTCCATACGCACACACACCCCTCTTCTTTTGCCACACAGAGGTACTCCGAAATCAAAACTTAAAAGTTGTGTTACCATATCTCTTGCCTTCTGGAAGTAAAAGAGCCGTGTTTGTTCACCACCTAGTTGTGTGAGAGGCTGGGATGTGTCTTGATATTTTCCTAAAGGCTAAAAAAAAAAATCCTGCTGATTGTCACTGATCAGCTGGCTTATGGACTTTGGCAATAACCGTTCTTGGACCTTTATTTTACTGCTAACAAAGGTCAATGGAATTTTTTAAAGGGGGAAAAACACAATTTTTTGAAGTTTGTGTTCCTCTTCTAGGTTGAAGGGCCCGTATAAAACTGTAAAGTTCTATAAACACCGCTGCATCGTTATCATGATATAGAATAACTGGAAGTGCTGATGGCATCCTCGGATTGGCCCTACTGTCCCCTAACCCAGCTATCGCGCACGCACACACACACACACACACACACAGCCTGCCCCTGCCGTGACTTTTTGATACGTCTGCAGGAAGCAACTCTCTCCTGTTCTACTTCCGTGTATAATTATTTCATTCAAAATACTACGTGTCCATTTCCTTCTCCCCTTTCCACTCCCGCCTGCTCTCTCGTACAGTGGGATCAGGACGTGGGGTGGGGCCTGTGCAGACCCCGGGCGGGCTAACGGCCCCGTCTACATGCGCCGTCTCCCCGTCAGCCAGAAGGTTCCGCTGGAGTTGGAGGTGACCCTGTATCCAGGGGCCGCCGCCTCCAGAGCGTCCCCGACCTGGAGGTAAAAGCCCGCAATTCTCGGCCAAGTCCTCGTGACCGGGAACCTGCCAGCTCTGCGGTCTTCACTCTCGCCCCATCACATGCCGATCCACGCGTCACGAAGGACAGAGAATGCACCGTGTCTTCTGGCCACAGCATTCATCTCCGGAAGTTTTAATTGGGTAATTTCCTGAATTAAGACAGATGGGGAGTGGTGCGGGGCTATGATAATATTCTCAGCCTGGTCACCTAAGACCTCCTGCAGCTCACAGTAAGCGAATCAGCCCCGAAGCTGCGCATTGCTCACAATTCAGCTCAGGGACCCGCAGGTCTCCCAGGAACGTCTTTCAATAACCCACACTTTATAAACTTGGTAGGCCTGATTTTTTAAAAAATCCTTCACCATAGACATAAACCACAGAAATAAACATTAAGGAATAGTTGGCCATTTTTGTAAGGGAGGTCCTTGAACAGATGTCCTTGGATCCTATTTCTAGTGGCTAGCCTAAAATCCTGGGGAAAATATCAAAATAAATGGCTCTCTGTTCACTGTTGTGACGTACTGTTCACATGTCAACCGAAGCCCCGCAGCCGTTCTTTCCTGGCGTGATGCTCCCGGTATATTGCCGTACCCTCCGTGGCGCCCAGGACGTAAAGGCGCCATCTAGCAAAGCCCATGGGTCTTCTCTTCCACCCAGTGGAGACCAGTGTGGTAGTAAGTCCACCGGTTGCTTCTGCAGATCTTAAATTTGACTGAGAAATTAGTCACCACATACCAACAGCCTCTCTTTGATCTCGAAAAAATAGCTAATATACTTAAATGAGAACTGAATTAAATTATACAAAGCTAAATTGCTTCTCCTATAAAAACAGCGACCATCCTACTTTCTGGTATAACCAGGACCTTCATACACGAGCGTTACGCCCAGCAGTGTTACTGCGTTCCAAAAGAGCTCAAGATACTTGCGCTCAATTAACCTTCAAAAGATTAACTTACTATTTTTTTCTTCTTTATTTTCTTTTAAATGTTATGTTCAAAAAATATGAGGACCCATATATCCCCTACCCCCCTCACCCCACTCCTCCCACATCAACAACCTCTTCCGTCATCATGGCACATTCATGGCACAAAATGAATACATTTTGGAGCACTGCTGCACCACATGGACAGTGGTCTACATTGTAGTCTACACTCTCCCCTATTCCACCCAGTGGGCCATGGCAGGACATACAATGTCCAGCATCTGTCCCTGCGGTACCACCCAGGACAACTCCAAGTCCTGAAAATGCCTCCACATCATATCTCTTTTTCCCTCTTCCTACCATCAGCAGCCACCATGGCCACTTTCTCCACATCACTACTACAATTTCTTCTGTTACTAATTGCAATATTTCCCCAGCAGAACACCAGTAAGTCCACTCTAATCCATATTCTATTCCTCCATCCTGTGGACTCTGGGATGGTTATGTCCAGTCCCCATCTACATCAAGAGGGGGCTTAGATTGCACATGGATGATGGATGCAATTCTCCTGCTTGCAGTTGTAGGCACTCTTGGCTCCCTGGTGTGGTGGTTAACCTTCTTCACCTCCCTGTTAGCTGGCCAGGGTAAGTCCAATGAACCAGAGGGCAAGAGTCTCAAGTCTGCGGAGGCTCAGGGCCTGGCTGTCACATGGACAGTCCAGAAATTAAAGTCTCCTGAGTATACACCAACCCAAATGCCAACCACAGGTCCAGTAAAAGTAACAGAAGATGCATGTGTAGAAAAGTCATATCTGAGTCCAACTCCATCACACTCAGGAGCACAAACTCCAAAGTAGGGCCAACTGACATGGCACTGAACTCCAGAGTCATTTGCTATGACCATAGAACCTGTAGGTCTCTGTAGCCTCTCAGGAGAACCAGTACCTGGGTTTCTATCTACTTTGGCTATCTCTGGTACCCTGCTGAGACGTGTGTAAGCGTTACCCCTCTGATGATCTCCCGACTCTTTTTTGGAGACTCATAGCCATATAAACTCATTTGTCCTTTTATTTTTAATACTTTCCTAAAATGAAACATGAATATCTACCCAAAACTTTGAAAAAAGCAACTTTTAAAAATGAAGTTAGGGAAACGGTGTGGCTCAGGCAGTTGAGTGCCCACCTTCCACATGGGAGGTCCTGGGTTTGGTTTCTGGTACCTCCTAAAGAAGATAAACAATGAACAGACATCAAGCGAAAAAAAAACCAAGCAACAGTGAGCAAAAATTAATGAGCAGGTAGCAGATGTGGCTCAAGCAGTTGGGTGCCCACCTCCCACATGGGAGGTCCTGGGTTCAGTTTCCAGGGCCTCCTAAAGAAGAAACAAACAGACAAGCAGATAACAGGCAAACACAACGAGCAAACAGATGAGGGCGCCATAGTGGTGGTGGGAGGGGACAAAAAAAGCAATGCTAGAATCTCAGTGATGTCAGTACAGCTGTGTCTACAAGGAGAAAATTGAAGACCTGGCAAGGATTAAATAAATATGATGAACTTCAGCCAAAACCTATCAGATAAATCATTACCAAGGATGGAATAATCAAGTTGTCTCTTCCTAAGACCAAAACAACTGGTTGATTCAGCTAATTTAGTTAAGTAATTTTTTAAAACCAATTATTTGGTACTATTTTTAAAAAGCAAATATTTGAGTTATAAGTTTCCATGATAGTCAATGTTGTGACATTTCATATACTTGGCCCTAATGCTAAGTTTATGAAGAGACAAGCAATTAATTTTTTTTTCTTCTGTAGAAGGCTGGATAATAATATTTTCAAATTCTAAAGAGGATCCAATTGGCTCAAATTTAGTCACAGTTTTGACTAAAATATTAAAAAATGCTCAAATATAGACTAAATGAACTGTCACTTCAATCTAGCCAGCAGTTGAAGAGCTGTTTCCACCCAGATGTATAGCCTTTTGGAAAGTGCCCCATGGGTGTAGAGAGCACAAAGCACTGTCGACACTGGGTGCTGCCCCATCCATCAGTCTCCCATCATGCAGTTCTCTCCTGATCAGCCGTTAGGAACATAAGCCGCAAATGTTTACCCAACTGAAAAATCACTAGACAGTTACGTTCAGATCAAGGATCTGTTTCCAGTTACAAGTAATGGAAGCCAAGGCAGCCAGCCTGCCCAAATTGCTGAGAAGAGAAAGGTAAAAAGTTCACATTAATACGGTGCATGCTGACCTTCAGTTCAAGGTTTTAATCACACGTGAGAGGATTTGTATTGTATCTTAAATTGAAATAATAATAAATATTCCATAGAAAGGCATTTTATATGACATATTTGATATTTTATGTTGATATTTGCCATTTCATTGGGAAACTTTGATATACATATTGCTTTTATTTTTTCAAGGAGATAGCAGGCATTGAGTCCGGTACGTGGGAACCAGGCGCTCAGCCACTGAGCTACAACCTCTCCCCCATGTGACTTTCAAAGAGCACCTAAATAATTGCAAATCATGTTCAAAATGAACTTTGTGATTTTCAAGTAATTAGTCATTTATTATTTATTTAACAAGTATATGCTGAATATTTAATGTCAGGCTTGCTTGTACTAGTGGGAATGCAAAGATAAGTAAAATAGTCGTGTTCTTAAAATAATCATGGTGTAGTAAAAATGCATGCAAATAAATAATTTATATATGCTATAACAGAGGTAAATACAGAATATGGTTGGGACCCAAGCTATTCCAGTTACCAAGATCAACCTACCTAATTCTGAATTCTCTGTTTGGGTGAATTAATATAGACTGAAGAATCAGGTTGTGGACCCAAAGAGTCACTAGAAATCCTTATATATGAAAAAATGTCTTATAAAAATGGTTGATATCTGAAAATAATTTAGGCTCTCTATTCCACCTTGTAATTGCAAACAAACAGAAATACTTTTAAAAGACATTCCAAATCTTATTACTCAACAGAATTAATAAAAATTTGAAGGACTCCATTCACAGCCATAGAGTAATGGCAGATCTGACAGTAGTTGTACAGCTAATTTGATCAATGTGGACAAGATCATCAGATCCAGCAAAAATAAAAAACAAAAACAGGACAACTTCCCTCATTTTGCTCCACAGTAAACTTTTCATATAAGGGTATTTTTCTAAAACATTATATTGGTATTCTGCAGATCAAAATGTGTTTGTATAGATTACGTAATAAGACTTGGTAAATACTCTGATTTTCTGGGAATGATCCAAGTGAGGCCTCTAATCTTTGAAGTTCATCCCTTAGTGATTCTTAGATAGAACTCCTTTTTTCTGAAGTCTTTAGTGGCTTGTTTCACTAATCTGAGGGAGACTTTGGGGCTACATTTAACAGAAAACAGATGGCTCCTTTTCTAATGTTCTTTGTGGTTGTTATACCAGTACACCCAAAAATAGCTAATCAAGCCTCATTAGAGTAGAAGGACACATTTCGAGATAGTGACACAGCCACGATGCTATCAGTGCCCCGAGATTTCCATGGCTGCCAGGCAACCTCAGAATCCAAGACCTTCTCTCATTCCCCTAACAGGAGAAAAATGTCAGAATTTGTGGGTTACTTTGTCGGTTAATTTATTTTGTAAATTTTAGTACAGAATGGAGATTCAAAGCATAAAAATTATCTCTAAAAAACATTTCATAGATTGGTTTTAACATAGGGCAGGAAAGACACAGAACAGAACTTTCTACAGAATCAACTGAGAAAAGTCAGAATTATTGCCACAGCGCTCTGGTTCTACAGTGTTCGCCTTCCATGCCTACATGTATGGACAGAACCAGAATTCAGTTTAATGCATTTCCTTAACATTTCTATTTCCAAGCCTCAGGTCATTTACCTCAATTATGCAATTAGAAGACAACGAACTCCCTCCCCCCAGCTGGATCCTCCCGTTGTTTGTTCATTACAGATGTGAAACTTTCGCATGCCGTGTTGTTAGGTTGTGCTTTAGCTTCAAATGGAAAAACGAAATCAAGGCATTTCATCACAGTTTTATCTATTGTTAGCTGCATTAAATAAAGTTGGAATTTCAACTGTTCCACCATAGAATGGGATTTAGAGATAAAAATCGAACTCCGTGTTTTGAAATTAGAGGAAGAAATACCTGGAAAGGTTATAAGAGAAGATGATAAAATTAACAAGATTTGCAGTTCACATAAATCAGGTTCCCAGAAGAATCAATAAAATGTCCTAATGTGTACAAGTAAGAAGAATAAGTAAAAACTGTCAGAGCAAATAAGTTAAAAATAACTTCTTTTGAACACCTTCTCAGAGCCAGAGATTGTGCTACGTCTGTTACCTACATGATCTAATTTAGCCCATACCACAATCTTTTGAGGAAGTTCCTATTATGAAGCCCTAAATATGTAAGAAACTGAGCCCTGAGACTTTAATAACTTGCCCAGGACGAACAATTAGTAAGCTCTGGAGGAAGATTTGAACTGAGGCATTTTGACAACAGAGGCGACATGTTTTCATCATAATGGTATACACACTTTTCTTTCTTAAAGCAGGCTATAAAAGTTTCATTAAAGTAAATTCCCAGACTCAAAATTGCATTTGATTTTTTTATTCCCAAAGGAAAAATCTTATATTCTTTCAAAGGTGTAAAAAGCCACCTTTAGAAATCAATTTTCTTAAGTCACAGGTTTCATGTGTAATTTGGCCATGGTTTTTATTTAAGAACCAGTTCTTGTGTTCTGCTGTATCGTTTGTCTTTTCTTCATTTTCCATCACTATGTATTCACTGGATTAGCTTCACTTTGAATGAGAACAGAAAATGTTGATGACTTATCCCATCCAGAACTATACTGCTGTTTCCGTTTCCCAGGCTGTTGAAGCAAATAGAAATGCGATGGTTTGGCTTAAACAATGGGAATTCATTACCTCACTAAGAGAAAGTTCAAATCAAGGCGTCGTGGCGGTGCAGCCTTCTTTCCAAAGAGCGCGGGTCCTGGGCGGGCTGCCTGGATCCCTGGTCCTTAGCTCGTCACCTGGCAAGGCCCGCGGCCGCTCTCCTGGGTCGCCCTTCTCTTCCAGGGTCCGTTGATCTCAGCTTCTGGCTGCTCCGTCGCTGGCGCGCTCTCTCCTGTCTGAAGTCATTCTACTTATAAAGAAGTCAGCTGTAGGATTTAGGCCCCTGCTGATGGAGCTGAGCCACGCACAGCGTAGCTGAACCAACCTCAGCAGCAGGTCCTATTTACACGGGGTCCACACCCGCAGGAACGGGTGAAATTTAAGCACATGTTTTTCTGGGCTATGTAGAGTTTCAGACCACCACAGTGCCACTCAAACATTTTAGAATAACAGACCAATTTCAGGGCGTAAAACTGGTTCCTAACAGTATACCTTTGAAATGAATGCTTTTTTAAAAAGGAATTACAAGCCTAATATAGTTATATAATATACCAAAAAGAGACGAATTAAGGGATTAATGTTAACACAAGTCACAAAATAAGCTCAACAGAGGACAAAACGATCTGTAAACACAATTCTCTAATCTTGTTTTATTTGGTAGCAGCACCAGTGATAATGCTTAGTTCGCTTTGCTAAGCTCAATGGGCACAGCTCTGGGTGTTTGTCGGTGCTTGTTGGTTTATTGCTGCTGTTTTTATAAACACCTCTCATTATCTGTTGATCAGAAATTGCTTAGTATTTAGGCCAGTGCCTTGTACATATAGATATTCAGCAACTATCCAACTGACTTAAGGGGGATAGTAATGTGTGTGTCAAGCCTGGGACGCACGGGTCCCACCCAGCCACCTCCGCAGTGTTCTTACCCCAAACACCCTGGGGAGAAGGGAGGGCGGGGTGTGAACCAGGTCTGCCGGGTCGTGGCGCCTGCCCTCCGCCGTTGCTATCTGCACCAACTGCTATTAGAGTAGAGGGGTATTTTTTAAATATTTTGCCTGTTTCCTTCTTTTATTCCGTTCATTGGTCTTTAAGGTTCTTTGCATTTTAAAGGCATTTGTGCAAAAAAGAATATGTTTCTTAACCTCTACTCATCTTTAAAATGGAAATAATAATTAAAACAATTGCCGTGGTGATTAAACGAACTAACACACGGCCTGGTACAAAGCATTCACTAAACAAGAACTATTAGTAGAAATTTTGTTCTGTCCTCCAGCACATGTGCAGTCCCCACCACCATCATCATAGCAGCCACCATCACCTCTTACTTACTGAAATAGCCTTGATACCGCGAGCTCCTCTGAGGTCCTCCAGCACATGTGCAGTCACCACCATCATCATAGCAGCCACCATCACCTCTTACTTACTGAAATAGCCTTGATACCGCGAGCTCCTCTGAGGTAGCACATCCAGGCAAACAGCCCTGGATCTAGCAACGTGGCCCCGCTTCTGCCTTTCCCTCCCATGTGGCTCTCTAGTTGTCTGCTTGTTTGTTTTTTAAAGATTTATTTTTCTATGTATTTCTCTCCACCCCCCCCCCCCCAGTTGTCTGCTCTCTGTGTCCATTCACTGTGTCTTCTTTGTCCGCTTGATTCCTGTTGGCGGCACCAGGAATCTGTGTTTCTTTTTGTTGCATCATCTTGTTGTGTTAGCTCTCCATGTGTGCGGCGCCACTCCTGGGCAGGCTATGTTTTTGTTCATGTGGGGTGGCTCTCCTTGCACGTGGGGTCTCTATGTGGGGGACACCCCTGCGTGGCAGGGCACTCCTTGCTTGCATCAGCACTGCGCATGGGCCAGCTCCACATGGGCCAGGGGGCCCTAGGTTTGAACCCTGGACCCTCCGTATGGTAGGCAAACACTCTATCGGTTGAGCCATGTCCACTCCCTCTCTGGTTGTCTTTGAAAAGGGCCACATTCCCCATGGCGAGCAGCCATGTCCCCGCTTTCTGCTCTGGCCCTGCATTCGGCCATGGGTGTATCTGTACATCAGCCCTTGCTGACGTCCCAGGCTCCAGCCACTTGAATGGAAGTTGGCGATAAGCAGACAACTGTGACACAGGGTGACAAACGCCCCCAGCTCAGCCTTGGGAGGTGACGGAGGCCTTTCTAAAGGAAGTGTCCCCTGAGCCGAGCCCAGAAAGTATGGCTGTTAACTGGGAAGGACGCGAGAAAACGCGTTCCAAGCAGAGAGGGCATGGGCAATGCAGAAAGGTGGAGTCGAGGAGGAGCTCCATGAAACTGGAAAACTGCAGTAGCTCAGTGTCACTCGAATGAAGAGAGGGGTAAGGTGTGTTGAGAGAGGTGAGGCTGGGAAAAGAGCGGGGGGCCTAAGACAGCCTCCCATCCCGGGGCTGGGCGGGATCCGAAGGCCGCGAGGCTGCGCCAGCGGCCTTAAACTTGGGCCTGCAGTAAACTTGGGCCTGCAGTGTAGAGCGCGGGCCCGGGGAGGGGGGGGTACTTTCATTGCCTTCACCAGCGCTACCAGGGCTCAGCAGGGCAGCCTCACCCTGAGGTCTGGGGTGGTTGTGGGTGTCGGGGAAGCTGTGAACTCCCCGAAATTGCAGACAAAATTCTTAGCTGTCTGTGTATTGGGGGAGACAGAATTTTGGGAGGAGGGGCAGAACCCAGAGCTTGGTGAAATCCTTAAAAGGCACTAGGATTCAAAGGAAAGTTCCAAACTACTGCTCCAGGGCCAGAAAGCTGAAAGCCAACTTTCAGAGCAGAAAGTTCAGGTCCGTCACAAAGAGCCCTTCTGAAATTGGAGAATTTCTCTTTGAAGAAAAACCGCTCATTCCTCTCCCTGAGTTACCACACTCTCTCCAGTCCCCCCTGACCCGCTGACGTTTCGTTCCTGGCCGCTCTCCCACCCAGCGCCGCTTCCTCGCTCATGGAACCGGTTTTCTGGGCCAACCCGTAATAAGCGCCCACCCCAGGGGCTAAGAATAGCCGTGGAGTGTCCCAGTGACTTGAAAATTAGGTAACCTCTGAAGGCTGACCTCGACACTGACCGCAGAACTCATGCTAATCACTGGAACCCGATCGGAAGCTTCCGAGGGGTGTCCCCGCGGGGCAGCGAGGGCTGGCGAGGGGGAAGTGCCCTCTCAAGCAGAGGGAAGAGCAGCCACTTCATGGCAGAGGACGAAGGAAAGTACCCGACCCATGCTTCCTTCTGTGCTTGCCCTCTCCCTTCACCTCTCACCCCAGGAGCCAGCGCTGTGGGCACAAGCTGCCGCGCTCGCGAGCCAGCAGGTTTTGTTATTTCTCCCTGGCATGAGTTCCTGGACTGGGAGGGAGGCCCTCCTTTCAGTGATGTGTGTGATCCAGTGCACGTCAGTTCCTTAAGCTTTCAGGGCAGTTCTGGCACCTGTAGAATGGACTTGGATCAAAGGTCTGCGAGTCGCTTTTCAGTCCTGCTGTTCCCAATGGAGGCAGCGGGCGGAGGCTGGTGCAAGCAGGTCTTCTCGCGTGACTTTCTCCTTCCCCACTTGCCATTCTTCAGAGGCTTGCTGGGCACTTTCTCTAAAGCATTCCTTCAATTTAACATGAAAAATCAAAGTACCTAGCATCCCTATTCCAGTACAGCCAAATAGAGCAGGGATCAGCAAACTTTTCTGTAAAGGGCCAGAGAGCAAACATTTCAGACTTTGTGGACATCAGGGTCTCCGTCACAACTGGTCAAGCAGCCGGAGATGATATGCACATGAGTGCACCTGGCTTTGTCCCCATAAAACTTTATTCGCCGAAGCAGGAGGCGAGCTGGACTGGCCCCCTGGGCTGTGCTTGGCTGGAGGACCTGACGGTAGGACTGGTGCAGCCCGTCGGTCTTTCTGTTTAAACGCTGTTTGGTGGGTGTTTCCTGATCATGTCTGGTTGCTGTGGCCGTTGTGGCAGTTGGTGTCATTTTTGTGTCAAACAAGAAATGTTCCATTATCTTAGCCACCCACAGGCACCTCCCTCTCCCTGTTCCCCCCCCCCCCCCCCCCAAAGATGATTCATCTGACACTGGGCCTGGCAGCTTCAGGGAATCCGAGACAGTGAAGGCAGCTTGTTTCTCAGCACAGAGATGAATAAGGGGCTTCGTCAGCAGACGGTCCAGAAAACGGGTAGTTAGAGGAACAGTTGAGCAGTGAGTTCACTGCGCCGGGAATGAAGGGAGGCGGACTGACTACACACCACTCTGTGAGATCTACTGTACAGACTTGCCAGCTGGGCACTTTATCTAGAATTTGTTTTGCAAATTGCAGATGCCTCGGTCTGGAAGCCAAGAAAAAGAAAGGGCTGTCATCCCATGCCAGGATACCCCCCCCGAGTCTCAAGAAACTCACATTGCTTCATTTGTGCATGTGTGCCTGGAGGGGGGGCCGTTATGAATCCCCCTTCCAAAATAAGTCAGGAGAAACAGAGAGCCATTTTACCAGAGGCCCAGAAAAAGACAAGTGTTCCTTAGGGTTTTTTTAATTTTGTTTTAAGAACACAATACCTGCCTGATAACTCTGCCTGCTTTGAGAAGCTACTGTGCAGTCCACAAAGCTGCTTTAACAGTACAACTGACTCAGGTCACTGAGTCGCTATTTTAACATCCTTCCATGAACCCAGGGACCTTTGGTTTGCTCGCTTAGGACTTTTTTAGTTGCACCCCAATCTAACTTTTACCAAAATCAGTTCCATTAGAACGAAGCCCGGGGAACGGCGATCCCAGCGTTTTTATTGGATTAACATCTTATTAAAAGATCTGTCACTTTTTCGCTATTTTTGACCAGACCCAGAGGCCAAGCCCCGCTCACTCCGGTTTGTCCCCGAGATGTACAAGGCTTCCTTCGTACATCCCGTTTCTTAAATACTTACCCCTTAAATTTAGAGAAGAGAATCTTGGTGATGCAGCTTTTTTTTTCTTCCCAATTTTTAAATTTGAACACTTTCTCAGCAGGACTTCAAACTGCCTGTGGAGAAGCACAGTGAATAACGAATGGGATTGGTCATTTGTCCTTAAGACGGAAGGCTTCAAGTGCTCCCTGAATCTCCTTCCAAGTTTTGTAGACATAGTTTGCTTCCTTATATTAGCACTTCCATGGACAAGGCACTAGCCGGTGAAGTAAGAAATATACAGTTCTTGGGAAAGTATTCTTTTTCCAGATTTTCTATACATTAAAGCTGACACCGGCTTCCTGTAAAGGTAAATCAATCTCACACATCCCCTGACTTGTGGGCAAGCTTTCCTTGCCTCCAGCTGAAAGTTTTGTCACCCGACACTTATTTACCACGTGACCTAACATCCTTGAGATCGGTGCGGGAGGTCAGTTGCTCGGGAGGTCAGTTGCTCGTGGCTGGGCCAGCTGGAAAACACGGCAGGATTTCAAGCAGGCTGCGTGGACCTTGCTCATAGCCCCGGGGCAGTGCGTCCCAACACGGACGTCCCCTCCCTGGAGGAGCTGTGTCCACATCCTCACAGCAGGATCCCTAACCCCCAGCAAGATGCCGGGACAGAGTGTGCCCAGGGAACGTCAGTTTTTCTTTAATAGTTGAATGAATGGAGACCATCACATGCAAAGATCTGTAGTTAGCATTTTATTCATGAAGCACATTCAGAATAATCAAGAATCCTTCTGTAATTTAAGCAGAGGTGGAATGACCATTTGTCAGGGATAGAAGGGATTGTTGTTTTGGAATTTGAATTAGACTATGAAGATAGATATATAAATAGATTAGATAGCTATTGATAGATGATGGTAGATGTAGTTTATGGATGATAGTTAAAATATTGTAATATTTTTGCAGCAATGTCAAAGAGAATATTATATCAACTCTAAGGGACAAGAATGGGGGGGGTAATAAAGGGGTGTGGGATTTTTCCTTTGGGAGTCATGGAAATGTTCTAAAGTTGACTCGGGGGCAGGGGAGCTGGCCGCTGCCAGGGGAGGGCCCCGCACTGGGCCGCGGTGCTGCCGACCGCCCAGAGGGGCCGGGAACTCCAGCAGGGAAGTGTCCTGCCTTCTTTTTTGGCACCCACAAAACCACATTTCTTGGTCCCAAAGACCTTTTCCCAAAAAAGGAATGCAAAGACAAGCTTGGAAAGCCCAACAATTGGAAAGGATTCCATGAAAAACTGTAGGAAGTAGACAGTACCCCGCGTGAGGTTTACTGGCTGCCCAGCAATTCCACAACAGAGCGCTGCAGAAACCGGGGCCCAGCGGGCACAAGGGGTGAAGATGGACAGGGAGAAAGAGAACGGAACAGCAGGCTCACACGGAAAACAAAATCACACACTTCCAAGAAATCCTCTGAACAGCTCCGGAAATCTCCAGACGAAGGTGACAAGGATCGCAGAGAAGAAGAACGCAAAAGCAGGTCTGAGGGCGGAGGTGCTGACAGTGACACGAGACTCAGCCTCAGCCTGGCAGAAAGCCAGCGAAGGGACCTAACTCCCAGAGTGAAGCAGCATTTTAGGAGAGTCCTCAAGACGGTTATACTTTGGCCGCCTAGTATTCTTGGATTTCATATGAACCAACACACACTTACCGCTGTCATTGACAGAACCCCAGTGTGTATGTACTTCATTCACATTCCTCTGTTGTGTTTGGAAAAAAAAAAGACATTTTGGCCTTTTTTAAATTATTGATTTAATTTCATGTTACTTGGTTGCATGAAGTTGTCCTTAATCACTAAGGATTATGAAGATTTTTGCACAGATTTATACATGTCTAGTATACTTTCATCAAGGCAAATATTCCCAACATTCTTCTGCCTTCATTCCACCATTGCCCGACACTCAGTTAAATATAAATCAGCATTTTAAAGTGACTACTCAGCCTCGTGCTTAAGGAAGGGATTTCTTCTCCGTGACAGGGGAAAGGAATTAATTCCTAGATACATAATGTTGGTATTCTGAAGATGAAATTAAAATTGTCCTTCAGTTTTGAGGCCATGTGTAAAGTTGAACCATATCATAAAATACCAATTATGTTTTAGAAATGGCAAGTTGAGAGCTTACACTTCTCAGAGCTCGTGTTGTTATGTGCACAACCTTAGTTTCTATACATGAAGTTAGTAAGTCATTCTGTGTTACTTCAAAATAAAAGCAAGGATTTATTTTTTCCCAGTGCCAGTATGATTTAAGCTAATCTCTCAAGGTGGATATTTTACATTTTAAAGCTGTAATCAACAGCACCCCTATGGGAAACCAGACAAATATTTTTAAGTACAGAAATTTAAAATAAACCGTTGTTTTCTTTTGGAAAAAAGCAAAAAAAAAAAATTAATAATTAAGTAGTACCTAGCATAAATCCACAACCACTTGCATCCCACCCTTGGAAATGTTAGAAGTTAGATCTTAGTCCTTTTTGATTAAGATGGCATTTTGGGAGAAGGATTTATCTCCCGGAAAGATTCTGATGCTCAATCTCTAGTAAATTTGGACCTTTTAGGTTCATGAGAGGTCCTTTTGGTCTCTTTTATGCTTTATCCCAAGACCTAGAGAAATGCATGATGCACACTAGACGTACAACAATTTGTTGACTGAATCAATATGAGTGGAGTGGAGCCAGTAACTCTAAATGCAAGGTCAATTACTGGCAGAATTTTATTAAAAGAACACAGACATGATTTCATGGGTTTGCAGTCCTGTGCTGGAATAAAACAAGGATCAAGAAGGTTTAGCCATAGTTGAACACTGATATACCACTCTATTTCAGTGGTTAAATTTATACTGTACAGGGACTTTAAAATCTCAGACACACACTCACATACATGTGGAAAACTATCGGCAAATGCACATTAAATGTAAATTGATGTAAAATCCCAGGAGGAATTCCCTATTTTGTAGTTTAGTATCAACCACTGTGATTTCATTGGTAGAAACAGAAAGGAAAAGGGGAAAAAACAAAACAAAACACACACACACACATAAAATGAATTATCATTCTAATTCAAAGTTTGAACCAGTCTTGTGGATATTATTCGTTACCAAATCAATCTTTGACTCCAGCTTCTCTAGAAAACTGAGCTTTCTAGTATTATAAAAACCCACATCAATGGAGTTGTCCTAATTCACAAGCGCTCACGCTCGCCTTCATCTACGGGCTGAAGACGGCCATTCTCACCATGACCTTCACAAGCTCTTGAGGAAAAACGAGTGTGGGGGGTGTAGCAGTTTGATATGAATTCCAAAAATAGATATTGGATCATGCTTGTAATCTGATCTGCACCTGGGCATGACTGAGTTATGATTAGGGCATTGAGTCCCCGCCCTTTGGTGGGTGAGGACTCACAGATAAAAGGCATGGCAGAGGACAGAGTTGAGGGTTTCTGATGTTGGAGTTTGATGCCAAAGCCTTAAGCTGGAGCCCCAGGAAGTAAGCTCACAGAGGAAAGAGAAGCCAGCCCCAAGGAGAAAGAAACCTTGAACCCAGAGAAAGGCAAGCCCCAGGAACATAGGATCCCAGGAAGCCTGAACCCTCGCAGACATCGACAGCCATCTTGCTCCAAATAGACTTTGGTGAGGGAAGTAACTTATGCTTCATGGCCTGGTATCTGTAAGCTCCTACCCCAAATAAATACCCTTTATGAAAACCAACCGATTTCTGGTATTTTGCATCAGCATCCCTTTGGCTAATACAGGGGGAAACTGAGGATTTCTGCCAAGGCTGGTTCTCTATGGGCTGAGTTTAAGGGAGGAGAGAGGCTGAATAGAGATAGCCAAGCCAATGCATTGGAGCATATTTTTCTTTCAAAATATTTTATGTACCAAAGTTTGCACAACATCTTGGCAGTGACAGCAAGCCTGTGTAAGGAGGTATTTTGTGTTTCACAGCTAACATAAGGATAAAAAATGTGGCAGCAGCCAAATAATACTTTAATCTTAAATTAAAAGAATGCCTGTAGGAGGCCCATGGGCTGGAAGCCCTAAGGTTTAACGATTTTTTGAATTCCAAAAGGGAGCTGGTCTCTGCTCCTTCCTCCTCAACCCCAGCATTACTTTCAACTTTGGACAACCATTAGGGCTCTAGGGAAAAAGTCCTAGAATATCTTTTGGTATTGTGAAGGAATGAAGCTAAATTTACCACAGTCCATCTGTTTATTGGAGCAAGAGAAAGACAAAGTGACGTTTTCTTGGCGGACAGATCTTCTGTGAATCTTAGAGGAGGGTGATTTTCCAGATTTCTCCAGAAATTACTTTGGCCAAGTTCACCAATTCTGCCAACATTGAGTTGGCCGTTCACCTCTTTTTTTTTTTTCCTTTATTTTCCCCCTTTTTAAATACTTTTTTAGTCCCCAGAAATAGGAAAAGCACCTAGCACATAGTGGGGAGTCAGTAAAACCTGTCCAACGCGTCAGCAGAGGGCGGTGGTGCCGCGGGGCGCTCACAAACACCCCAGTTCTGATAGCGTGACACAGAACAGCTTTCTGCAGTCTTCAGAGCCTGTCTCCTGCTTCACAATAGAAACAAAAAACAAAAAACTGTTGCTCCTACGTGTTGACATAACTGGAGCCGGGGAAGTGTCAGATTCCTCTAGGTCCTTGGCTGTGTTGCATGAAAGAATTCAAGAAGAAACACCAGTTTAGTTAGGCCAGTAAGAAGAACTTATTGGGAAATGGGGGGAAGAACAGAATTTGCTGGGGGATGGGAGAGAAAGACGGAAAGACGCACCGACATTGGGTGCGGGCTCCTCGGCCACGTGTGGTCGCCTTCTAAGCTGTTAATTAGTCCTCCCCTCGTGCGTGAGAAGGAGAGGGGCCCAGCAGCTACTGGTCACCCACCAGTGGTGGGGGCCAATGAGGAGGCCTGTTTGGAATATCTGGGGCTTCTCCTGAGCCCCAGAAAGTCCCAACTGGGATCCCAACATGGAGGTCAAGGTCTCGGCAGGGTCTCATGGCCGTGTCGTCTGCCGGCCATGTCGTCTATCGGGCCATGTTGTCATTCGGGCCATGCCATCTGCCGGCCATGTTGTCATTCGGGCCATGCCATCTGCCGGCCATGTTGTCATTCGGGCCGTGCCATCTGCCGGCCATGTTGTCATTCGGGCCATGCCATCCGCCGGCCATGCCGTCTGTCTCTCCCGTTCACCATACTGGCCTGCCTCATAACTTTAACAATGACGAGCAGCTGTCATTTACTGAGCACTCAGTATGTGCTAGGCCTTGGAGAGTCTCCTCACACTCTCACAGGGACCCTGTGAAGGCAGTACTATTATTGTTCCCATTTTACAGATCAGGAACTTGAGGCTCACAGAGGCGAACGAACTTCTCCCAGGTCACACAGCCCGAGTGCCGGAACCGGGGCGTGACGCAAGGCAGGCCTGTCTCGAGCTCGTGTCGCCACACAAAGGACAAGAAAAGTTCATTGCATTTTTTAAAACCAATGTTTGGCACACTTTTTTTTTTTAAGTACAAAATCCTTTTTTCAAATAAAGATTGATGCAAAACTCCAGTTGATGTGATAGAAAAGACTGGGGCCATTTCTGTCCTCGTCGAGGCGGAAAGTAGAAAGCCAGCCACTGCGCCCATCGATTTCCTCTCGCCTCGATTTCTTCGGCAGTCGCTGCACACTTCCCTGGCCACACCCTTCCTCGCGTCACAGGCTGTGTCCGCTGTTAGCCTGGGTCGCCCCAAAGGCTCGGCTCGCAAGCCTCCGCGCATCTCCTCCTGCATCTGCCGCCGCGGTGCTCACTCACAGATCTTCACCTGCTCCCTGTTGGAGACTCTCAAAGGCTCACTAGTCCCTGTGGTTTCTAGAACCCGTAGGGCGAAATCCTTCCCACGAGTCAGGATGGATTCAAAACTGAGACTCCAAGCGGGCATCGGGGCGCAGATGCGGGAGGAGGGTCCCTGAACCCGCTCGGATTCTGGCCCTCAGGGACGGTTCTAATTATCTTTAATTAGCTGGTAAGAAGAGCTCCCTGCTCTATCCCAAACCTCCGGCCTTTCCTCCCCCAAAAACCTCCCTTCCACCTGCCTGGCCTAGACCCCTGCCCCTGAGGGAAGTGCTCATAAAAGCTGGCTGTGTGAGCGGATGGGTGGCCGCAGGCTTAAAGTAAAAAAGAAGCCTGTCCTCTCGCTGTTTCCTGTTTCAGCTGAGAGGTGTGGAGCAGTGGTTCTTAACCTCTTCTGTTCCACAGACCCCTTTGCCAGCCAGGTGAGAACCACGGACCCCTTCCTCAGTCTACTCTACACAGTGTGTTCTTTAATAAAGACGCACACCCGCACCACCACGTCCCCACAAGAATAACGTTTTTTGAATGTTACTTCAAGCTCACCAACCCTTGTTAAGCACTCCCGTAGTAGAGTGTAGTGATTAGGAACTAGGGCCTGGACTCAGGCCTGTATTCGAATCCTCCCTTGGCTACTTACAGCCATGGGTCTCTCTGAGCTCAGCTTTCTCTTCTGCAGACTTGAGATGATAATGCTAGTTCTTGCTCCCTGTTCGGAGGGTATGACAGGAGATGAATCATGTAGCGGGCTGAGCACAGTGACTGGCCTAGAATCAGCCCCAGGGGATCGGTCCTGGGGATGAGTCCATTCCTGGGCACCCGAGGTAGCTGGTCAGGCCTTCAGCCCAGGCTGGAGCAAGGGCTGCTTCTCCCCTCCCACACTGGGGCTGGCTGTTTTCTCTGATTGGTTGTTTTTTTTCACAGCTCAGCAGATAACTAAAGGAAGGGACAAGAATTTCCATCCATGGAGTGCCTACTGCTCCTCATGGGAGGAAATCACTCTTTGTCTCTTACAACCTCACAGTCCACCTGGGGAACAAGAGTTGGGGTTTACTTCTCCTATAAGCCGCACTGTTTCTACAGGTGCATTTTCTAAACCAGTGAGTACCATAAGCACCTGAGCAGGTACCCTGCCCTCCAGCGCAGCCTCCCAGGGGCATGGCCAGGGGGTCTCCTTTAGAACCTCCCGCCCTGACCATTGTCTTCAAAGCCTCAGGGCTTGTGACTCGGCACTTAGATCACATAATCAACGTTTCATTCTATATTTCCTTGCATTTTTCTCCCTTAATTAGATGGTAATTTCTCCAAGGTGAGGACCATGCTTTCTACCCTTATTGTAACCCCAAGAGTGCACAGCTCAATCCTAAACACATCACTGGGAAGTATGGAGAGAGTTGCTGGACTGAGGTTGGCTTTTTGTGGGATTGTAATCCGTCGATGTCTAAAGGTTGGTAGAGTCCTTCAATCAGAATGGAAATTCACCAATACTCAATTATTAATTAGTGTACAATGTGAGTTTCTGTTTCGTTTTTTATCCCCGCACCCCCGCCCTTGTGGCTTGCTTGTTGCCTGCTCTATGTCCATTCGCCGCACGCTCTTCTGCGTTTTTGCTTGCCTCCCTTTTTGTTACATCACCTTGCTGCGTTGGCTCTCCGGGGCACTTGCGGGCCGGGCAGCTCTCCACAGGTATGGGCGAGCCCGCCTTCACAAGGAGGCCCCGGGACGCGAACCCAGGGCCTCCCATGTGGTAGACGGGAGCCCAATCAGTTGAGCGCAGCCGCTTCCCACAATGTGAGTTTTTAACCAGCACTTTCTCATCCTCAGTTCGTTGGTGATTCTTTAACTGGTTCATTCACGGAGATTCCTGACTTAACCTACCGAAGAACAAAATTAGCAAATCCCTGAGAAGTGAAATCCTTCCTTTCTGAGTTTCAGACTGTTTGTAAAATAGAAATACACAGGCTTTCCTGCCTTCGTATCAAGGAAAGCTGGCCAAGGCCCCTTGTCCAAAACAGTTACTCAGCCTTCAAATACATGAATTTTCATTGCAAGATCAGCAACGCTATGTGCAACTTTAGGGAAAAGGACGGCGCAGCCGAGGGGTGTCCCTTGCAGTTCACGGTGGTTTCCTTGAGGTTTCCTGAACGACCCCCCGGAACGGGGTTTCCACCGTCAGAGCACATGAGAGCTTCTCCCGAGCCCCAGCACCAGCCCCGCGCCTGGTGCTGCGATTTGCAATTACTTCTTCTGCATTTAAAAAACAATTCTCTGGTCTCCACCCCATTAACCATGTTTGATCTTTAACAAGATGAAAAATGTTTGGAATTTCTTCTTTTAATTCATAGCCTCTCCCCTCCACCCCTTTCTCTTCTTTAGGATCAACATTCCGTGGGGGGCCAGAACACGGCTCCGAGTCCAAGTCCCAACCCCTGCTCCAACCCCAGCCCTGGAGGAGGCTACATGAACCCCCCGCAGTCGCTGCTGAACCAGCAATTGATGGGAAAGAAGCAGACTCTCCAGAGGCAGGTCATGGAGCGGAAACAGCAGCTGCTCCTGCAGCAGCAGATGCTGGTGGACTCGGTAAAATGTTCTCCTTATTTGCTCTGCACATGCGGCCGGAGTTCATTCTTTTCTATCTCGGTTTACTCCCCTGTGCCCTTGAGCCTACTCAGCAGTTAGGGTATCCCAGTTCAAGAGCAGCCAAGTCCCTATATGGAAGTGTTGCCAAAAAAAACCTGCTTGACCAGCTGCGGGTGGTTGCAGTGCCAGGGGCCTCAGCTAACGAGCCGCGCCCAGGCCAGGAGGCCTAGAACGGCCATCAGGGACCTCTGAAAATTACTGTTCCCAGCCCTGAGGGGTCGAAGTAGTGAAAGGCGCTTTAATCAATTCAAATCCAAACTAATTTGGGGGATAAAAAGAGTTTTCAAAGCAGTTTTCAAAGCCAGCATGGAGTTTCAAACTAAGATTTAGCTTTCAGAATTAAGTGCCCTAGAATGGGGATTTTTTAAAAAAATATGTAATTCACATTTTCTCCATATTTAAGCAGCTTTTAAGAAAGGCAAGGTGGCATTGCCCAAGCACTCTCTACAAGTACTCACCCTGCATTGATATTTACCTTCTCATCCCATGTGCATTCTTAGACTCACACTAAACTATTAATCCAGCCTCTTCTTGCCTCTTAAGAGACTATGGCCCCATTTCTCACCCTTCAGACTATGCCGACAAATAAAAGAAGAGAGGGACAAAGGTAACCATCTCCAGGTTACTAGAGCCAGCCAAGGCACACAGAACAGAGGAAAACAAAGTCAGGTGATTTTATACCCGAGGAGCTTTGTGGGAAGGCAGGCATGCAGGGTGCGGAGATCCTGCACATCACCGGACGTATTTATTAATTTACGCTGGATAGAGCCAGAAGCAAGAAGACCCTGTCTTTGCCCTTAAGGAGCTGGGAGCCCCCCGGGGATGTCAGATACAAAGGCAATGGTGTAGCTGTGGGAACTACTAGGTGTCCATAGAGCACTTAAAATGGGCAATTAACAGGATAGGAGCAAAAGCAGGTTCTTTTCAGCCAATGTGTCTGCAAACATTACAATATTTTAAAACATCAGCGTGCTAATGAGTCATCGGGTGGAACTAGGCACAGGTTCCTTCATTAATAAACATTAAGGGGTTAAACCAGCTGGGGGTGGACCCCAAACCAGGGGGAGTCACAAAGTTACCATCATTTTCAGAGATCAAGGTTGTGAGATGGGAAAGCAGAGTCGAGTGGGTCACAGGGATTTCCACGTGGGCGTTAGATAGGAGGGTGGAGGGGTCACCACCCAGTAGTAGTGCAGGTGGGCTCGGGCTAGAATCACCACCACAGCACCAAGCACACTCAGGGGTTACCGCTGACTGCAAAGTAGTGGGGCCACTCTAGCCAATCAGTAGCTTCAGCTTTTATTTGTTGCTATTTTATAATATACAGCCATCCATATAATGATTTAGTGTCATAATTGGTTGTTCATTCCTGACCCTGGGCTACAAACACAAAGCCTGGGTAATGGGAGTGAAAAGAAGTCAGAACTTGTTCCAGACGTCCGTCTACCAAAGATCTGAAGGTGCGGGGAGATGGGGCGGGGGATCGTCCCAGCCAGAAGAACCCCCATATTCAAAGACCTGGCGGCTAGAGAGGATACACGCTTGCCAAGGCAGAGAATGTGCAGAGGAAGGGGAGGTGGTGGGCACGGAGGCCAGCTGTGAGGGCAGAGGACGGGGCTGCCAGGCCAGCGCTACGCTGTCTGAAAAGCAGTGGGGAGGATTTAAAAGACTTAAGCAGGAAAGTACTAGGTTCAGATTAATACATAATAGAGTCGTAATAAACAGTAAAGGAAAGTGCAATGGAGAGAAATAGTAAATCCAGCCTAGGGAGACTGAGGATGGTTTCCCAGTCTTTGACTTTGAAGAGCTGTAGGATTCTGATGGCTTGGGTGGGGGGAGCATTCCAGTGAGGGGGGCCAGAGGCAAAACAGAGTCAGCCTGGGTTGTAGTTGTTGTTTAGTTGAGATTGTCGTGTGAAATATTTAATGCATAAAGAAGATAGAAACAATATACGAATCACATACTTTTTTTAAGGACTGACAAATGGAATAAGTTTGGTCTCCAGAATACATGAGAAAGAATAATGAGAAATAAGTTTATTTGACCTTGAGTGCGGACTAGTGAGAGATGAGTTTACAGACGGCCTTTCGAGGCAGGTTAGTACAGGGAGCAGGGCAGACGGCGGGTCTGACCACCGACAGCCACGGGACCCCGCCTGGACCCCGCTGCGGGGAGGCTGCTGCTGGAGAGCAAAGCCGCCGCTGTCCCAGCCTAAGAGCCGCCAGGACCCTCCTCACCAGGTCCCATTTGAAACTCCCGGGCTCAAAAGAAGCCCCGACACCTCCAAACAGAACGGCCGCCCCACTGGGCCCCCGAAAGCTGACAGGCGAAGGTGGAAAGGCGACGGGTCAGGACAGGAGACAGCTGGGCTCCCTCCTTTATGGGGGGACGAGGAAAGGCCTTAGAAAGCCAACCGGGGGGCCGTGGCCCAGCCCAGCGCACAGCCACACCCATGTCTCCAGTCTGAGCCTTTTCTTTTTCTCATTTCTCGTCTTTACTCACTTGCCGACCCTGTGGCGTGTCCTTAAATTCCTCTATGTGACCTGGCCAGGAACCTCGCAGCCCAGGGCCCAGAGCGACGCCGACACTTTGGGACCACCCTAAGGGGTTCGGTGGAGGAGCCGCTGTCCGGGTCCCAAAGGCACAGCCGATTTCTCCCGTTACTGGATTCTACCTCGGTTCCTGGCTGTGCTGCAGAAATGACTTTCAAGGGCATGCGGGGCGAGTCAGGGCAGTCATTTATTCAGGTAGGGAGGGAAGAGAAATGGGAGACAATAACAGAGCAGGGGTCCCGGTAGAGAGGAAGGGGGTGAAAAGGGGTAAAGAGGGCTGGTTTACAAGCTACAATCCCCCCTTATGGGTTATAAATCCTCGGAGTTACTTGCGTGGCCACGTGGCAGAGGAAAAATGGCGAGGGTGGCACACAGAGGGCAGGACGGGTCCGCAGGCAGAGAGCGGGCGAGAGCGCCCCGGCTGTGGGCTTCTAGACTGTTCATTATTCCACCCCTTTGCTCACGGCAGGGGAGGGGCTCCCGCTGTTTGCTGTTTGGGTTGATTACCCCACCCATCAACCCCTCGGGAACATCCGGGGTTCTTCTTTGTGTCCAGAAGAAGCCTTTGTTCTGGGTAGAGCCCCGGGGGTGGGGTCCCCCAGCACCATCGCGGGGGCCCTGGTGTCCACGTGGACTCTCTGCCGGGCTCCAGATCCGTCTGTTAATTTCCTGTCTTACTAGCCTGCTTTGCTTCTACAAACCGTCCTCCCGCCCCTTTTTCAATCCTTGCAAACTAAATAAGGAAGAAACCAGGGAAGCAGAGGGGGAAACGCTGCCGCCAGGACAGGCTCGCGGGCACCTTCGTTGCTCCCATCGCGTGGCTGACCCGTCAAGTGACAGCACGCAGAGGGCCAATTCCGAGTGCACAGATCCAAGGACAAGCAAGGGAAGGGCCGCAGCCACGTTCCCGAGGCCCTGCTGGGCGCTGCCTGACCCCACGGCCCCACTGAGTCACGCGGGCCAGGCGCAAAGGGCAGGGGCCACGCCGAGCACAGTGGCATCACGTTTCTCTTCGGGCACCATTGAGGGTGCCCGAGCCCTTAGCATGTTCAGGAAGCAAGTCTCGGGGGCACTTCCCAGGAGCACGTGTTTTAGAGGCCTTCGCCGTCAGCCGGCAAGGCCGCCAGGCGCCTAGGTGACGCGGCTTGTCAGGAAGGCCTGCCAGCCTTCCGCTCCGTCCTCCCACCAGTGACGCACGAGGACAGGCGGCGCAGCGCCGGCCGCCAAGGGCGTCGCCTCACCAACGAGCCTGTGCACCTCCTGCCCGAGTTTTTACAGGGGTCAAGGTGCCGTTTCCAATAGGATTATGGGGGCGGGCCTCTACTTACCCACACTTTGCAGATGGGGAAACTGAAGCAAAGCAGGTGAGTACCACAGCAGAGGGTTTGGGTCAGGGCGCCTAGGGGACGGGCGGTCTGTGGGCGTTCCTGGATACGCTCAGGTCCCGCCAGCTGGGGCCTGTGCCTTCACACTCAGAGCGACTGGTCTTCTCTTGCAGAATCAGGGTCTCCATTCGGGTTTGGAGCCTGGTCTTTGGCACTCTTCCGCCCACAGTGATGTGGCAGCTCTACGGCGTGGCTGCAGCCAAGGCCAACAGATCCAAGTCATGTGGCAGCAAGAAATTAGAACGTTCAGGTGTCCTGAGATGCAGATGAACAACCTAGCGTAGCACCTGGGGGGAAACATTAATAATTAGATTGACTGTACATTAAAATAAGTCCATGCTTGAAATTCAATCTATGATGGGGAGCCAAGAACCAATTCTCTCCCCACCTGCCTCCCCCCTCCCTCTCTCCTCTCTCCTCTCTCCTCTCTCCTCTCTCCTCTCTCCCCCTCTCCCCCTTTTTCCCTCCCCTTCTCTCTCTCACACCCCTCCATAAATCCTGTTTTCTTCAATATAAATACCAGAACAACTAATTATGTTAAAAAGAATGCTAGATGCTTTGGAAAAAGAGAAGATTTCAGAAAGTTTCTGTAGCTGGCATAAAATTCAGACCTGCCAGGCTGGCCCTGTCGCTTCTAACAGCAATGCTTAACGTTGCCACATTTGGGTTGATGGAACATCTAAAGTTATTTCTTAAACATTTAGGGCTTGGGCAAAACCAAAAAGAGTTTCACCAACCACTTTTTCCCTTAATTTGTAAACCCATGTTTAAAAGAAATGTAATCCATATGTTTCTGCTTCATTTACACTTAGCTCATCAAAACTGTTTTATCTGAATTATTTGATGGCCAAAAAACTCTTGTCTCTCAAGGTTTTTTTCCTTAAATACAAGAATTTGAATTTGATTTGTTATTGTTTTAAGGCTCTTCCCCGCCCCCTTTCTAGTAAACTAATTCTACTCAGAGGGTTTGGGATTTGGTAGGAAACCAAGAAACTCATGGTTTAATGGGTCCTAAGCCAGGCAGTTAACATTTGGCTTCCTTCTAACTTACCCATCTATTGATTACAAAGTTTTGTTTTCTAGTTATTGAACTTTCTATAATTATATTGTTCTCTGTCTACCTGTGCCAATTGCTTTTATCTTGGAAAATGGAGGTTGCTTTGGGGTGCATGCAAGTTTGCCACGGAGCAATTTCAAGTCCTGCCTGATCCACACTGAGAAGGAAAGGACAACGTTGTGATACCCAGGACCGTCGAGCTCCCAGCCTGGCCATTTTGTTCTTTGTTGAGCAGCCTTATAAAACACCAACCATAGATGGGCTACTCTAAGACTACAGTAAACGAGAAAAAAATAATCCACTTCATAACACCACCAAAGATGAGATACAGACAAGGTCGCTGAACTATCCATAAATTCCCAAACATCCCCTCTCTGGCTAAAGCTGCTCCTTTGCCCAGTATTAGAACTGACCTCACCTTCGGACAGCTTTCACCTGGAACAAATCCCACTTCCTTAGACACTCCTCAGATCACCCAAAGTCCAAATCTTGTACCAGGTTTTTTCCTGATACCCTCTTACTGAGACACCCCAAGACCCCCGTGATGCGTGTCCCCTCAGGACGAGTTGTAAGTCCGGCAGGTCTGCTCTTGGTGGTCCTTGGCCGAGGGCATTGATGGTGTAAGAAAAATATCCCCCCTTCCTCTTCTAGGTTCTGAAGATCTAAGGTAGCTGGTTCCAGAAGGAGGAAAAGACAGGAGCGGGGGGATGGCTGTGGGGTACGGAGGCGCGCAGACCCCACCCTCTTCCTTCCTGTGCCTGGGAAGAGCCTGGGCACAGAGATGTAGTGCTCAATGAAATCTAACTGCAAAACAAAGGAAACGGGAGCAGTGACAGACCCCAGGGCATGCTGAGTGTTAAGGAGACACAGAGATCACACTCTTCAAGCAGAAGGTTTATTGACATTGAAAAGATTTGTGTCTGACTTAGGACTGCTACATAAGGTCCATGATTCACAATTCATGACTGCAAAACTGTTCTTATGTTTTTACTTTTTTTGAATAATGGTCCATAAATTTTTACAAGGGAGGAAGAAGCCATCTGTAATTTATTATATTTTTATTTCTATTTTCAAGGAGAAAATTGCTCCACAAGATCAGATAAACAGACACTTGACAAGGCCACCCCCAGATTATAAAGACCAACGAAGAAACGTGGGCAGTATGCAACCAACTGCTCAGTATTCTGGTAAGTGTTCTTAAACACTAATAAAAATTATAACTGCAAAAAGAACAAAATGTTCATATTTTTCCCTTTCCCCTTCTCATATGTGACTGTAACATCTTACCTAGTCTCCTTTGCTAGCTTTCCATTTTGCTTTCAGATCAAGAACAAACCTGAATAGGTTTTAGTCCTTTCATCAGGTCTTCTTTATTATTTTTGCCCCGTGTTCACACATTCCACTGCCTTCTGGCATTCCTCAGGCAGTTGGAAACATCTTGATCCAGGCAGTACAAGGTGAACGGCCGTTTCTCCCTCTTAGTCACATTTGTAACCTAAACGAAGCCCAGCCTTTTTGTCTTCACCATTGGGCCCATCTCTCCAAGGGGTCACCTTCCAAGACAAATTAGCCCTGACACCGAGTAATTGAAATGCAAATAAAATTTTTATGAAGTCCCTCAAACAACACCAAGTGTGGATTCCATTTAAAACATGCAGCAACATTTCATTTCGTAACAGCTCTCAATATAAAATAGGAGATGAGTGCCCCCCTCCTCCCGCCAGCCTTTCTCCTTTTACTCTCCCACCTTCAAAAGCAGGGTCCTCTGCGCGACGTGTCCTCAAGGAGGTTGAGAGACACGATGGGGTTTGTTTCGAGCTCCTTACACCAGGACCTAAGAGTACGCTTTGAGGAAACGAGGTGCCCGCTGAGATCGTGTGCAAACATCATGGTGGGTGTCTGGACTTCCCTTTGTCCACTCACAGAAAAGAGCCCGGTGTTGGTTTGGTAGCACCACAGGTATATCAGGAATCCGGGGCTTCTTTCGCAAGGGTGCTCGTGGCCGCTGCAATCATCAGCCCTCACAGATTCCATGGAGGAAGGGAAAAGAAGGACAGAGGCAACCTGGCCTCTCAGAAGAGTCAGACTAGCTTTTTTTACTTTTTTATTTTTTATTTTTGCACTTTTATTGAGAAACAACACACACCAGTCATTTTACCAGATTCCACGCACAGGTGCTCTGAGTGGACCAGTTTTTAATCCCATGGATGCCTAATACCTTCTACCCACACCCCTTTAGCCGGAATTTATTCATGAGGCCTTCATCAGCAAAAAGTCCGTGACACGTTGCTACAAGGTCAAGACTGTCTCTAAGGAAGAGGGGGTGGCTGATGCTGGGAGGCCGCCAGCAGGCCCCCAGCATGTTTCTAAGGGAGGGGCCCTCAGTCCCCAACGCGGACCCTAAGACAGTAAGAATCTCTGCCCTAGAGCACTGCACTTCCCACCTCTTCCAAGAGACGAAATAAGCAACAAACACCGCACAACATACTTTGTTTTTATTTCAGTCTCCATATAATAATAATAATTGCCTCACCTCGATGCTAATATTAGAAATAATATAGGAAACACATCTGGACGAGAATCTGCTGCATACTTCTAAATACCGTGACCATTATTTTGTGATCTTTCTGAAATTCTTTCCATTCTGCTTTTTTTAAAAAATCCTGCTCCCCTCACACACTTAGGGTGTGTTATTGAAATAGAGGACACCTGAAAGGGATGCTTTTTTAAACCTCTGAAGGATTTTTCCAGTGTTTTCCTGGTGCTTATTCACATCTCATGAAACCCTCAGCCACGAAGCTGCAGCTGCTGAACGGCAGTGGCAGTGCGGCGGCCTCGGTGGTAGTTCGAGTCTTGTCCCAAAGGCTTGCTCTGACGCCTCTTCATAGGAACCTGCGAATTCTGCGCAGCCCAGGGCCCGGCACGCAGCCTGGAGATGCGGGGAGAAGCCAGGCCCTGCCCTCTCCACGGGGCCTGTCTAGCTGGGGCCTGTTCATGAGGAAGAGCCACGCTCCAAGCTGGGGTGTTGGCTTGGCCGGCCGGCTGCCAGGGGCCCCGCGGCAGGGAGGGCCCGCTTAGCGCCTCCACCTTGCTCCCCGTCTCCCTGCCCTCCGGGCGGTCGCGGATCACCTGGTTTCAGACCTCTCGGCGTCCGCCTCTGCCAGGAGAGCCCTTTGCAGAGCTGTCACGCTCCACGTTTTTGTCTCTACTTCAATCTCTCATTCGCTCGTTCACCAAAATCTGCTCTGTGCTGTGAGCTTCCAGACTCCGGGCATGTACGAGCGAACAAACGAGGCAAGAACCCCTGTCCCCGTGGAGCCCATCGTCTAGCCAGCTGCTTCTCCCCCCTGTGACACTCCGTTTTTGCCTCTGAGGCTGTTTTCCTTGAGGACTTCAACCTCGCGGGTTAGGGAGATGCCCAGGGTTTGCTGAACCTCACCTGGGAGGTGGGCTCCCCCATTTAGCAGCACTCACGGGCTCCCCAGTTCCTGGCAGGCCCCGGGGGCTCTGCGGACAGCCCCCCACAAAAGCTGGTTGCTAACTGGAAGCTTCAAAGAGCAAGCACTGCTGGGAAGAGGCGGCTGTGATGTCAGGGGAGGACTCCCGGGCAGCTGGGGCCTGGGGCTGCGCTTCACGCAAGGGCAGGGCCCAGGCAGGGGAGCTGGGTCCCGAGGCGGTGCAGGAACCAGGCCCCCCCCCCAGCCTCGCCTCCTGGGGCGGGTGCCCTCCCCGTGGCCCCAAGGCCTGGCCAGCGTTGAATTCCACGCTTTCAGAGGCAGGAATTCACCCTTTGGGCGCTGAGAGCGACTCCTGGCAATGGGAATGAGGTGGATGGGTAACAGAATATGCTTTTCAAGGCCGTGGGCTGGGAACCCTACTGTCGTACCCTCCGTCCATTCTTGTCTGGGCCTTGGGTAACCAGCAGGGGTTGACGACAGCTGACTAGTCTAAAGGTGTAGACTTGGTCTTGGGACAGAGTAAAGCTAATGAAAAATGCAAAGTTGACTCTCACCTCCCCTCAATGATTCCCGAAGAGGAGGAAAGTAGCACCTATAAAATAAAGGCTAATTTAGTCTCCTTAGGGTGCAGACTTTAGGGGGTAGCCGAGGGCCATGCTTTCCCCAGCAGCAGCACCGTTGTCATCTCCTTCCCTTTATATGTTGTGACAGTTGTATCCTATTTGTGCTCACCCTGAGAGCCGTTCCAGGGTCGGCAAATCACTGCAGATTGCTGTAAAGAAAGGAGCGGACGGTGCACTAAGCCCCTCTCTTCCTCCTCCCGCAGGCGGCTCCCCCGCGGCGAGCCTGGGCTCCGGGCAGGCGCTGGCCAGCCCCGTCTCCGCGCACAGCCTCCTCCCGCCCGGCGCCGGCCTCCTGCCTCCTGCCCACGGCCCGCGGACGCCTGCGGCAGCCACGACGGCGCAGAGCACGGGCGTGTACGGGCACCTGCCCTGCGGCCCGCCCGGCGCCTACGGCGTCGCTTCAGGGATGGCTCAGCAGAGAGCCCCGCACCCGCTGCTGGCGCACCAGGGCGCCCCGATGCCGCGCGCGCCCGCCCTGGGGCCCAGCGGGGTCAACGGCGCGGCCGCCTTCGCGGCGGGGCCCGCTGGCAACGCACAGCCGTCGAGGCCCAGCCCGGCCCACGGCCTGGCCAGCGTGCCGGCGGCGCGGACGCCGAGCGCGGCGGGCCCCGCGGGCGCGGGCTGGGCCTCCCCGGAAGCGCCGGCCAAGCCGCAGGAGGCGCTGAAGCTCCCCGGGGCCCCTTTCCCCGCAGGTGCCTTCGCCCCTGGCCAGGCATCCCAGCCGGCGGCGGGCTGCCCGCAGTTCCCCCCGAGAGCCGGGGCGCCGGCGGCGGCGGTGCCCATGAGGCCGCCGGGCCCGGCCAGCCAGGCGCCCGACGGACCGGGCGCGGGCCCGCTGCGGGCCCTGAACCTCAAGCCCGGCCAGCTGAGCGCCCAGATTTTGCCTGGTGTGGGCCAGGCGGGCACGGCCCTGGGTCCAGCCAGGACAGGCATGGGCCCAGCGCTGCCCGCCGGTGCCTTCCCGACCCCCAGCCAGAGCGCCAGGCCCTTCCCCGCAGCCGAGCAGGGCGGCGACGTGGCCTTCGACTTCCTCAGCCAGCAGGTGGGCCTGGGGCCCGCACTGGGCGGCGACGCCGACTTCCTGGACTCCCTGCTCAAGACCGAGCCGGGCAACGACGACTGGATGAAGGACATCAACCTGGATGAGATCCTGGGGAGCAACTGAGGGGCGGCAGGCGTGCGCCCCGAGCGCCACGGGCAGCGCGTCACCAGGACCGGGAGAGGCCAGGCGTGGACTCGCTGTTGAACTCCCCAAGATACCGTTGCTTGCAAATGGAAAGCGAAAAGCAACTGCGGTGGGGAACATTTTAGTCCAAAAGCTTGTTTTTCAAGCTCCAACCCAGAAGGAATAGATTGGGATCACGTTTCCTCGTCTAAACTCCAGGACACGGTATCCTCTTTATCCAAACAGAACTGTGATGTCGATGTGTAATGAATCGTGTCAGATAGGCTCTCCACGCCCCTTCTCTCCCTGCAGAGAAGTCACAGAGCCTGTAATTGTTTCAACCTCATGTCCGGCAGAGGTACTAGTTCCAGGCAACAAGCAGCAGATTCCTAACTTACTCTAATGTATACCAGCGTGGTTTAATCTTGCCACTCTGCTTTTTTTTTAATTAAATTTCCTAAAGCTTCCAGGATAGATTGCTATGTTGGCGGTTTCTTTGCAGTTCCTGGTGTCCTAGGTAAGGGGGCGCTGGAATGCTTAAGAGCAGCAAGTGGATCGTGAAATTTCTTCCCTCGCTTTTTCAGTTTTCCCAAATATCAGTGGGATGCTGTGTCTAGTGATGTAGCAACAACGGAGAGCTGTGCAGTTTTGCTTGGGCTTCCATCGCTGCTTCCATTCCCAAGACCTGCCCCGATGACGCTGAAACGCGGCCGCGTGCCCGTCGGCGTCGGGCTGCGCTCTCGTGGGGCAAGCCCTCCACCCGCTGCACCTGCCACGTGGGAGGGTTCTTTGGCTCACGCAGAGAGCAGGGTGTGGCTCGCTGTGATGACGGCAGCAAGTGAAACTGAACGTCGTTCTCCCTGCTGATCTTGATGGCCAGAGACCAAAACTGAGATTCGAAGGTACCAGTTTTGGTTGGAGATAAGGTGCGGAAGACGGGGGCGGACAGTGAGTAGGGACAACTCTAGCTCGTAGGGTTTGAGGGAAAGCTTAACCGAGAGCAAAGAGGAGCCGTCTTTCCCTCGACATATTTTGGGGTCAAGAGCTGGTAGAATGTTTCTGTTAGGAGCAATCTGTTATTCATTTTCTGTCCCTGGTGTCTCCTTCACGTCCAGGTTTCTCCCTCAGGGGTGAGCATGGAGAGAACTTTCTTGAGCCATTTAGCCTCGGTGCCCAATACACTTCACCTGTAAAGTGGGAGATGCACGTGCAGATTTAGGGTGGATGCAAAGCATCCTTTTCTCTGTTTCAGAGAAGCAACAGTTATCTTCAGGCTTTTGGTTAGACACCTACCAATTTAGACAGCAAATGTCATTTAACTGAAGCTGTTTGAGAACCGAGTTGCTAAATATCTGTTCAAAAAAGGAACACATTTTGCAAATTCTGTAAAACATTCTCCCACTCTTTAGTAAGCCCAGCACTCTGCACTCTCCTTTCACACAATGCCAACATCACTGGCCCAGAATCTTTTCTGTGCTAGGTTGTAAATATAAATAAATTACTTGTTTTGTAAACTTTTGTAAAGAATATTTTGGTAGAAATACTTAAAACATATTCTCTGGGTTATATTTATACATATGTGAAATAAATATACTATCAAAGTTATATTTGATACAAAAAGTAAATGGTTACCTTTTGTATGCTAATATACAAAGTTTTGTATAATATGATGGTTTATTTTTAACTCTATACTTCACAGGTGGCTGAGTGGGAATTTTAAAAAATTATCAAGAGGCTTATTAGATAAATTTGTATCCTGAAGCCTCAATAAGAAAGCATTCCAGGTTTCAATCTTTTCTCTTTTCTTTTTTTTTTTTCTTGCTTTTAAAATTCCTTTTTAAACCCTTAGCTCTTATCATTTGATTATTCTGCCATGCACATTGTATCGGTCTCCATGGTATGTGATCTACATTTGTTTTCCCATTTTATGATACAATATTTCTCCATGCAAAAAGAAAGAAAGAAAAGAATGTACATACGAGCACCTTTATTCTTTATTTTATGGCTCCTCCATATCACTGTATATATCTGCCAGCACTGCCCAGTTACAATCCTGTGATTCAGCTAACTTTTTGCCCTAACATAAATAGTATGTTTTACAGTAGTTATCAAATTTAAGAGAGATAAAGCAATCAGAATGTTTGGAATTTCTTCTATCTTAATGTGAATTTCATAATTAATGTCTATTTATTCAGCTATTCATTAAAATACAGGATTCTTTGGAAAAATGGTGTAGTCTATAGTGTGTTTGTTGGCAGCCTAATACCAAAGATGACGTAATTTTCCTGAAAGCTGAGATAATGACAATTTTATAGACGTATTTAGCTGAAACCTTAGGGTTTACAACATTGAGAGCTATTGGAATACAATCTCCCATTTATAGAAATACCAGACTACTTAATCGTTGGCATTGTTTATCATCCTGACATATTATATCGCAGATACAAGTAAGTTTTCTTTTTTTGTTTTGTTTTTAATTTCAAAACTAGGAAGCAATTTAAGCAAATGATTCATGCTTGGCTTTGTTGTAAGCCTGATGAAAACAAATAACTCTGCTCTAAGTGAATGCACTAATATTATTTGCATTACTGTAGCCATACTCATAACTGTAAAGATTTCAACTTGTAAAACAAGTATTTTGTACTGTGTGTATTTCCATGTGTTTAAAAAAAAACAGTTTATAAAATTCAGGAGTGCTCCTCTTGTATGGAATCACATGTTCAGCTCCAGGCATTACTGTTCATGACAGAACTTGGGTATTTAAACACAGCCTTTTTCTCTGGGAAAGTCCCAGGGCTGGTGGAAGCCGCCTTGTCGCTCTTCTCTGGGTCCGCTCCTGTGCGTGCAGCTCCCACTGAACCCTTGGGGACGCTGCTTCATCATCAGGCCCTGTGGGCAGGTGCCCAGCTGCCCCGTGTGACCTGGCTGGGGCCAGGTAAGGGCGCAGGGCCAGGTAACGAGCCGCCTGAGCCCCCGTACGCAGCCCCCTCGAGAACCAAGGGGAAGGAGAAAGAGGAGCTTTTCAGGGTCGCGAGAGCAACCATTCTAACCAAATTCTCCTGCCCCGCTCTCTAAATATGTTGCTAGTGCCCCCCTGTCCCTGTCGCCTCTGCCCACAAGTGTGTGGCATTATCCTTTCACTAGTGTTACTAACGGAGCAAGAATAAAATTGGCATTTTTATAGGGTCCTTGCCCAGGGAGCCTGGAAGGCTGGGTAGTAAACAAAACCAGCATCAATAAGGAATAAATAAAATACACACAAATTAAGAGAAATGTTTAGGAATTCTAGATGTGCCCACGGACACAGAAATAAGAGTGTACAAATGTGAGCACAGAAGAGAGAAAACAGCTCCTGCTCTGCGGTTGCCAAACTTTCCGTCCACAATTTCCATTTTATACTCTGTTTTCTCACCCAGACAGGAGGGTTTGCTGCTGAACTATCTGCATGTTGCTTTCCAACGCCAAAACTCCATGATTAATTTTTTCCAAAACTGAGTGGAAAATTAATTTTAAAAACTCAGTAGCGTAATTTTAAAAATAATCGCATCGCTGACCCTCTTGAAAATTTTAAACTTGTCGGTTGACTTTATTTATCACAGCAGCCATCCCCTGTATTTGAAGGGATAAGTCATTTGAAGACAAGCGTTCAGTAGGTGAAAGCCGGACTGTAGACAACGGAATAGCAACGTAGATGGAGGTGCTTGCAGGCGAGATGCAAATCAAGCCCTGAAAATTAAAGCTGGAATGTGGTATAGTAAATGGTCATTTTCCTACACACTCACGGAATTCATAAAAAAAATAATTGCCTGCCAGGAGGGAGAAAACCAATACTTTGAGGAGTGTGGCACACTAAAAGTTTTAAAGAACTCTTGTGAGTTGTAAATGGGAGTGTAACATCTTTTAAATCTGCTTCTCGAGTTCCTGTACTAGATGAAGTGATGGGAGAGCCTGATGGCAACCTCAGAAGTAACAAGAGTGTGACTGGAAACTATACCATGAGACTGAAGAAGGCATATTGACCTCGGATTTTTAAATCCGAATGCTGTGTGCCTTAAACCTGCACAGGGTAATATTAAAAAGGTTTTTTTTTTTTTTAATTTTGTTTTGTTTTATTTTTTATATAAATAGCATTTGTAGGTTGCTTCTACCAAATTTAATTCATCTTCAGCTCCAGGATCTGCAGGAAATATATTTATAGATACTTTTTATAACACTTAGGATTCATTCGGCAAATGGGAGGGAGAAAAGTTTGGAAGGAGAGGGAGAAAAAATATGTAGAAGGATCTGTATAAATATGTAGAAGCTTCTTACGGGATTCTTTTAGGAAAAGAGAGAAGAAGGAAGGGAGGGAGAGGCAAGGAAAGAGCACACCTCACGCTGACTTAAAGAAAGGCTCTTCCAGGTTAACCTGCCTAAAAATTCTAGGAGGCGGCTCTGGGCTTCGGCAAGCCTGAGTCGCAGCTCGGTGGTGGCATAAAGAATTGGTCTATCGCTGCCCCTCACCTTGGCTTGTCCAGCAGGCTTTCTAAGACCATTGCCAAACACTCCAGACTCGCCTGTACAACCCCAAGTCCAGCATGTGCAGTGAATCAAAAGGTCACGCGCTGTCCTTGAACCGTGGCCTTGGTCAGAGAGATGCGCTCTTCCGATTGGCCAAGTCTTTGTCAGACCCCTGTCCCTGGGGCCCGGTGGTGCCCCCTCCACCGAAACCAGCTGGACTGAGATGATTCTCCAGAGGAAAAGCAGGCTGTTACTGTCAGAAAAAGGGGAACGGTTGTAAAATAAAACCACAAATGCCCACTTTAGTACTTTTTTTTCCAGTTAAAATCAGAAGTGTTTTGTCTTATTTTAATTACCACATCAACTTTACAGGATTACAATTGCCTTAAATATTTCTGAAGTTTAAATACAATCTGCATAATAACGTTAAAGGATGTAAACTTTCAGTCTTCTTTTAAAGCTCAGAATCACACCTTTTTTCGTCTCTTTTTATGGTCTTTTTGCCCCTTTTTAAATTATTACTTTTCCCCCTTTTAATACGTTTATGTTCTGCAAAAAGTGAAATTGTCCCTGGCCACCTGGCCGCAGCCAGGGTGCAACAGGCTGGACTCGGACAGAGGCAGACTGTGGCTGTTGCCTTTTTGGGGGACTTTATTTTCTTTTTTCCTTTTACCTGAGTTCAGTCCTGGTCTCCACACCACTCACAAGCCCCAGAGAAGTCACATGTCAACAATGAAAGGCTGAATGTCATGTTTGCGAAGAGAAAAAACACAAAACACAAAAGCAAAATTAGGGTGGAAAAAAAAGGAACAGTGGGGAAAATGGTCTAAAAAAGTGACTGTACAAAGACACGATATAAAAACCGCCCAGCCGGCCCGACTGTCCCTGCACCCCTGCCCGCCCCTACGGCTGGACAGCCTGCTGGTTGCTCCAAGGGTCACAAGGAGGATTCCAGAAGCAGCCCAGCCTCAGAATCTCCAGAGCAGGGGGGCCCCGTGAACCGTCCTCGACCTGAGCTTGGGGGTCCCCACCCTCACTGTTCTGCCAGGCCCCACGAGTTGCGCAAGTTCTGGAATCCAGAGTGCACCCCCAGGTCCTGGTGACCGCCACAGCCGCCCCAAGCCAACCCCGGTTTGCACAAGGGGTGCCACAGCGCACCCCAGAAAGCCCCCTTCCTTAAATCCCCACCAGCAGTGGTGGCTGGGAGGGCGAGTGGGGGAAACCGAGGCACGCAGGGGCCCTGGCGCCTGCCCTGCCATGGCGTGAGCCCCAGGCTCAGCTGCGCCCCCTCGAGGTGGTCAAGGAGAGGGACCAGCCCGCGTGCCGCCCGCATCATCTCCTTCGGTCGTGGGATTGGGCAGCCAGCCCCCCCACCCCCCCACCGACGCGGACATGCCCCAGGGAGAGCCGGGCCGACGTGGCGACGGCCCCTGGGGTCTGGGAGGGGCCCACGCCCCCCGCCCGCTGCCCTATTCCTACAGCTCCCCCCTCAGGCCACAGGCTCCCCCGCTGTCCCCAGCACCCTCCTCCCCACGGGGAGTGCGCCAGTCTCACCCCCTCGGGCGCCAGCTCCAGGCCAGGTCCAGGCAGAGCAGCCCCCAAGCCCAGAAGGCGGGAGGCACCCCCCGCACCACCCAGTCCAGCTGCGGGTGAGCGGGCCGGGTCGGATGTGGGAGGCCGGCCTGAGGGGGGAGGCCGGCCTGAGAAGGGGAGGCCAGCCTGACGGGAGAGGCCGTCCTGAGGGGGGAGGCCAGCCTGACGGGGGAGGCCATCCTGAGAAGGGGAGGCCAGCCTGACCGGGGAGGCCGTCCTGAGGGGAGGCTGTCCTAAGGGGAGGCTGGCCTGAGGGGGGAGGCCAGCCTGAGGTAAGAGGCCAGCCTGAGGGGGGAGGCCGTCCTGAGGGGAGGCCGTCCTGAGGGGGGAGGCCGTGCTGCTCTGCGGTCAGCCCTGACGGGAGGCTCCAAACTCCCCGTGCCCTGGGGCCAGGCCCAGCTCCACCTGGACAGGGGCCGTCCCTCCCCAGCCGGGCAGACCCCCTGCAGCGAGGCCCACCCCTGACTCCCTGGGCACTGACTTTCACTTGAGGTCACAGACAGCTTCTCAAAACTATCAGCTGATTTCTCACCAGGGAAACCAAAGCACTTTGTTCCAAGCAGCAGCGTGACTGCAGAGTCGGGCATTGGGCGCGGGCGACGGCCGAGCTGGGACGACCCTGGGTCTGGGTGGCCACCCAGCACCGAGCCAGGCAGGTGCCCCCTGTGCCCTCAGGGCGGGGCAGGAGGACGCGGCGCCGGGACCACTGGGCAGCGAGGCACCTGCGGCCAACGAGGAGGACAGCCCTGCCTCTGCCGCCCGTGGGCGCTGGGCCTCCCGCTGCCCACTGGAGCCGCCCTGCAGGAGGGAGCCCTGCGCAGACCAGGCCAGACGGGCCCGGGGCGGGCTGCCAGCCAGGGCCAGGGCGGGCACAGCGTCCACGCTGCCCCAGCCAATGCCCAAAGCCGCTTGGCCTCAGACAACAGAAATGGGTCCTCACAGTTCTGGAACAGACATAGGAAGTAAGGTGTTGGCAGGGCTGCTTCCTTCCGGAGGCATCTCTCCTGCTTCTGGTGCTTGCCTGCAATCCCCGATGCTCCCCGGCCTATAGATGCGGTGCTCCCTCCCTCCCAGCTTCCAGGGCTTGCCCGCAATCCTCAGTGCTCCCTGGCCTGTAGATGCGCCGCTCCTCGGCCTGTAGATGCGGTGCTCCCTCCCTCCCAGCTTCCAGGGCTTGCCTGCAATCCCCGATGCTTCCAGGCCTGTAGATGCGCCGCTCCTTCTCTGCCTCCATCCTAACAGTGCCTTCCTCTGTGTCTGTGTGTCCTTTCTGCCTCCTGCAGGCCCCTCCCATTGGCGTTTGGGCCCATCCTAATCTAGAATGATCTCCTCCTGATTCGCACCTTAACTCCACCTGCAAGGACCCTATACAATGTCACATCTGAGCTGCCAGGTGGATGTAAACTCGGGAGGACACAGCTCAATCCATCACTACGACACCTTCTGGTGACTCAGTCATCTTGTCGACCTAGGGTAGAAGCACCTTTCCTAGCAAAGCCCAATTTCCTTCCCTCTCTGCTTTCATGTGCACTAACTTTAATCTAAAATTGTCTCTTTATTGTAGAACAACATCAGTTAGGAAACAATTCACCTGGAAGTATTTGCAAACTTAACCGATGCTGATGTCAAGGACATCGCAGGCCCCTGCCAGCCTTCGCTCCCCACCTCCTTTTCTACCACGGGCCACTCCAGCCATGGGGAGACGTGAGTCTACCGGACAGGCCAGCCTTACGCCCAGAGAGGGGCCGCAGGTCAGCAGGGTGCCTCTTGGGCAGGCCCTCACCGAGCGGGTGCCACGACACTGGGACTGGCCTGCCTCCTTCCTCCAGCCCGCGGCGGGCGCAGGGGCTGTGTCCATCCACCAGACCCGGAGCGCTTTGGTCCGCTCGGAGACGGTCCACAATGGGACTTCTTCCCCTGCTCATCTGCGCTCTGGGCTTTGAGTGACACCGAGGTCATCTGTCCTTCTGGACTCTTTGTAGTGTAGGTGAGAAAGGGATCATTTGCTGGAAGTTTCTGCTATGCCTGAACCTGTGCATCTTGGCCACAGTGACACACAGAGAACATTGTTTTGCGTTCCACTGACTCTAAGAAACACATTTTTCTTATCTGAAATGGGATTGTCATTTACAATTGTTACATCAAGAAAGCACTGTGCTATTGTATAATTGTCAGCATTTTTTTCCCTCGTGGTATGTAGAATAATGGTGTGTCTTATAATCAATGGCATCACAGATCTGATGAAATACAGCATTTGTGTCATCCAACAGGGCTCTGAAGTGTTCATTGACCTGGTAAATAGAGGGGAGCAAGGAACAAGTATTTGGAAATGGATGGCAAGTAAAAGGACAAAGGCATGCATGGGGGGGATAAGCAAAAATCAAAGATGCTGGTTATCTTTGAGGGAATAGAGAAAAATGTGATTGGGAAGAGGTACACTTCAACTGTAATTGTATTATATTATTTTCCAAGCTGAATGGTGGCTACAACAATGCTAGTTTGTTTTCTACATGTTTTTCTTTATCTGAAATAGTTTTATTAGAAATGTAAAGAAAACTTAATTAAATCATTGGCAAGTCTCCCTGAAGGCATTTTGCTATCAATAAATGTATAACTAAGAAGTTATTAATTTAGGTTTCTGGGAGTACGTAGATAAGATACCCTAAAAGGCTCTCCTGACTAAAATAACTGAAATGCTGAATTTAAAAATAAAAGGAGGATTTCAAAACTTACTACAAAGCTACAGGAATCAAAACAGTGAGATGCTGGCATAAGAATAAATGTATAGATCTGTGGAACAGAATTGTGAATCTAGAAATAAACCCTCACCTTTATGGTCAATTGGTCAAGGATGCCAAGAAAATTTAATGGAAGAAAGAATAGATGATTTGGGGACAACTAGAGATCCACATGCGAAAGAATGATGTTGTACCCCTATCTCACACGACATATAAAATTTACCTCGGAATGTTCCACAGACCTAATTTGTAAGCACTAAAACTATAAAACTATAAAAGAAAAAATATGTTTAAATCATGGCCTTGGATTAGGCAATGGTTTCTTATTTATGACACCAAATGCACAAGTAGCAAAAGAAAAAAACAGATAAATTGAACTTCATCAAAATTAAAAACTTTTGTGTTTTAAAGCCACTATCAAGAAAATGCAAAGACAGCCCACGAAGGGGAGAAAAATACTTGTAAACCATGTATCTAATAAAGGACTAATATCCAAAAAATATGAAGGACTCTTACAACATAAAGAATAAAAAGACAACCCAAACAAAAAAAAAAAGGCAACGGATCTGAATAGACATTTTTCGAAGAAGATATGCATATTGCCAAGAGCACACAAAAAGATGTGTAACATCGTTAGTCATCAGAAAAGTGCAAATGGGAATCTTCATATACTGCTGGTGGGTATGTAAAACGGCGACGCCCCTTTGGAAAACAGTGCGGTGGTTCCTCAAAGTGTTACACATAGAGTTACCACGTAACCCAGCAGTTCCACTCTTAGGTATATGCCCCAGAGAAACGAGAACATGTCCATGCAAAAAACTCGTGCATGAGTGTTCATAGGAGCTGCGTTAGCTTCCTGGCTGCTAAAGCAAATGCCCTGCAATGGGTCGGCTTAGACAACGGGAACTTATTAGCTCCCAATTTTGAGGCTGGGAAGTTCGAAAGGAAGGCGTCAGGTGGCTCTTTCCCCCAGAAGACTGCTATTCTGGGGCTGGCTGGCTGTGACTCTCCTGTCACACGGCTGTGCACGTGGTGGCCTCTCCTGACTTCTCCTTTCTCTTCCAGGTTCGGTTGTCTTCCTGCTTCTGTCTTTCTCCTGTGAGGCCTTCTCTTAGGGCTTCCAGTAATGGGATTAAGGCCATCTTGATTCAGCTGAGCCACATCTTAACTGAAGTCACCTCATCGAGTGGTCCTATTTAAACGGGCCCACCCGCAGGAATGCATTACGTTTACGACCATGTCTTTCTGGGGTACGTAGGTCTCAGCCACCCCTGGAGCATTATGCATAACAGCCCAAAGTGGAAACAGGCCAGTGTGCGCCAACTGGTGAATGGATGAACAAACTGTGGTGTGTTCTTACAGTGGAATATTATTAAGCAATACATTATATCACATTATAACATAAATATCATATTATGGCATTTATATGAAGTGTCCTGAAGAGGCAAAGTCATAGACATAGACAGTAAACCCGTGATTGCCCAGGGCCAGGTGGCAGGAAGTGGGGAGTGGTGCACAGGGTTTCTTTGGGGTGGCGAAAACACTAAAATATCAGGTAATGGTGATGATTGCACAACTCTGAAAGTGCTAAAACCCATTGAAATGTACACTTTGAGGGGTAAAGTTTATGGTATATTATTTATATTTCTATAAAGCTATTCTTAAAAAGGGAAAAAATTAAAAGAGGCATTTAAAAAGTAGATCAGGTTACCACCAAAGCAACCCATATGCCAAGCCCTGAAATGAAATACGTTTGGCAGTCCTGGGACATAAGCAAGCGTGAGAGCTAACTTTCACCCTGACGGTTTCTGCTGAATTCTGGAGACCTGAAACTTGCTTTGGCAACTGCAGAGGGTTTGGGGGACAGGCTACACAGGCTGGGCCCTGCTTACGGTAGATTATAATTAAAAGATCCCCTACAAAGAAGGATACGAACACAGAGTAAGGATGAAAATGACCTAAATCCTGCTGTGTTTATCTCAACCTTTATACTGCACAAAGGGAAAAATCCTCCACCTGAAAATCTATAATCACAAGAGAACATTCAAATGGGATTTGGTCTGTACTTATGAAATGTGTGTGTCAAAAAAAAGGAGGAGGAGAGGAGGGGAGGGGAGGGGAGGGGAGGGGAGAGGAAAACCCAAGTGTACAATTTTATTTGAAGTATCCCAGCTGATGCATCATTAAGAAACAGGCAGGGAAACGGACTTTGGCCCAGTGGTTAGGGCGTCCGTCTACCACATGGGAGGCCCGAGGTTCAAGCCCCCGGCCTCCTTGACCCGCGTGGAGCTGGCCCATGTGCAGTGCTGATGCGCGCAAGGAGTGCCACGCAGGGGTGTCCCCCGCGTAGGGTAGCCCCTCGCACAAGGAGTGCATCCATAAGGAGAGCCGCCCAGCGCTAAGGAGGGAGCAGCCTGCCGAGGAATGGCGCCGCCCACACTTCCCGTGCCGCTGACGACAACAGAAGCGGACAAAGAAACAAGACGCAGCAAAAAGACATAGAGAACAGACAACTGGGGGAGGGGAGGGGAAATAAATAAATAAAAATAAATCTTTAAAAAAAAAGAAAAGAAAAGAAACAGGCAGAGGAAAGTGGACACAGCTCAATTGATAGAGCATCTGCCTACCATATGGAGGGTCCAGGGTTCGAACCCCAGGACCTCCTGACCGTGTTGTGAACTGGCCCACGTGCAGAGCTGCCACGTGCAAGAGTGCCATGCCACGCTGTGGAGGTGCCCCACACGCAGGGAGTGCGCCCCACAAGGAGAGCTGCCCTGCATGAAAAAAAGCACAGCCCGCCCAGGAGCGGCACTGCACACATGGAGAACTGACAGGACAAGATGACGTAAAATAAAAAATAGGCGCGGTTTCCCGGTGCCACCAAGGGTGCAAGCGGACACAGAAGAACACACAGCAAGTGGACACAGAGAACAGACAATGGGAGAGGGAGGAATAAATCTTTAAAAAAAAAAAATAGGCAGAAACAAATGCAAATCCTCTCAGGAGGCTTAGAAAAATTCCCACAAAGTTTCAAAGAAAATCAGCATCAGATCCATTATCAAAAATTTCAAAAATACATTAAGTGTAGCAGTTTGATATTATTGATGAATTCCAAAAAGAAATATTGGATTATGTTTGTAAACTGATCTTTTCCTCTGGGCATATTAGATTATATTGGATTCATAGGTTTACTTGATTAAGTAATTATGTAAATCTCTTGTGCCAGTAGGGTGTTGATTTCCCACCCTTCGGTGGGTAGGGACTCACAGGTAAGAGGCATGGTAAAGGACAGAGTTAAGGGTTTTTTTATGCTGGAGTTTGATGCTGAAGCCTTAATCTGGAGCGCTGGGAAGAGAGGAACCCAGGAAGCCTGAGCCCTCGCAGACGTCGGCGGCCATCTTGCTCCAACACATGGGAATAGACTTTGGTGAGGGAAGTAACTTATGCTTTATGGCCTGGCATCTGTAAACTCCTACTCCAAATAAGTTCCCTCCATAAAAACCAACCAATTTCTGGTATTTTGCATCAGCACTCCTTTGACTGATTAATACAATAAATAAACAAAGTGTTATGAGTAAGAACCCACATAAACAGCAGGCCATAGAAGAAGACTCCCGAAGCCTCGACTACTGAAAATAATGGAAACACGCTTCTCTGTTTAATATATTTAAAGAAATAAAGTAGAAACTAAAAATATCAGCATGAGTTGAAAATTCCATCTAGTGATTGGGGAATAAACATTCTTTTTTAAGCTTGTGTGAAATGAACAGTCATGAAAACTGATACCTTTATAGCCATGAAATAGCCTCATAAAATTTCAAAAGATTGGTATTATATAGAAATGAATTTACAAAGATAACTTGGAAAGCCCCATTCACTTGGAAATTAAAAAAAGGAAAAACACTTCATCTAGACAACTCATAGGTCAATTTTAAAAAAACATTAAAATATAGAAAATACTTATAATGAAACAATAATAGAATATGTATGTTGCAGAAGGAGTTCCTGGATTTACCATAATAGTTTATGTTAGAATAGAAGGCTGAAAATGAATGAAAAGCATCCAACTTAAGTAGTTAGAAAAAGAAGGTAGGCTAAAGCTAAAGAAAGTAGAAGGAAATAATGAAAATAGGAAAATGCAGTTACTAAGATAAAAACAGGAGCAGAGGTAGCTCAAGTGACTAAGTGCCTGCTTCCCATGTATGAGGTCCCAGTTTCGATCCCTTGTACCTCCTACAAAAACAAAATAAAGCAAATAAAAAACCAACTCTCACTGGGGAGGGGATGTAGCTCAGTGGTTGAGCGCCTGCTTCCCATGTATGAGGACCTAGGTTCAATACTGATACCTCCTAAAAACAAAACAAACAAAAATGATAAAAACAAGCATATAATAGAGAGGATTAACAAAGCCAAAATTTGGCTCTTTAAAGACACTAAGAAAATAACAAACTATTGAGAATCCAATCAAGGAAAAGGAAGAACAAGAAACAATTTTTGGAATTAAAAAGGAGCATAGCTATTGAAACTGCACATATTAAACAGATAATATTAGGTTTTATGAACAAATTTATGGCAATAAATTTGAAAATTTAGAGGTAATGAATGAATTAATATAAAATGCAACTCACCAAACTGATTTAAGAAAAAGTTGAGAACTTGGGTAATTTGATAACTATTAAAAGCAATTGGGATAGTTGAAAATTTTACCACAAGGAAAATATCAGGACAAGGTAGCTTAGCAGAAGCATTTTACTACATAATCAAAGAATTGTGAAGTCCAACCTTCTGAGAAAATATGAATTTTCTCAGAGGATTTTTAAAAGAACAGATAATCTTCAATTCACTTTTTGAAGTTGGCATAACTTTAATACTAAAACAATACATGGATGGCGTATGATAGGAAATGACAAATTAGCCACTCTCGTGTATAGTTTCCAAAATCCTAGATAATTTTAGCCAACACAATCCAGTAGTATATTGAAACATAATGCATTATGACCAGGTTGGTTTTCTCCCAGGAATACAAATTTAGTTTAATATTTTTAAAATTGATAGAAACAAGAGAAAGATGTCCTCTATTATTATTCCTACCCAATCTTCTATTGGAAATCCCAGTCAATGGAGTAGAATCAGAAAAAAAGACACAAAATACAAAAAAATTTTTTATCAAAGAAAGAAAACAAAGTCATCATTATTTGCAGATAACCATCTATTTTAAAACCCCCAGAGGAAGTGGATTTGGCTCGACTGATAGACCATCTGCCTACCCTCTGGGAGGTCCAGGGTTCAAACCCAGGGCCTCCTGACCCGTGTGGAGCTGGCCCACGTGCAGTGCTGATGCGCGCAAGGAGTGCCGTGCTATGTAGGGGTGTCCCCCACGTAGGGGAACACCACATGCAAGGAGTGCACCCTGCAAAGAGCGCTGCCCCACCGAAAAAAGTGCAGCCTGCCCAGAAATGGCACCGCACACACAGAGAGCTGACGCAGCAAGATGATGCAACAAAAAGAGACACAGATTCCTGGTGCCGCTGACAAGAATGCAAGGGGACAAAGAAGAACACACAGCAAATGGACAAAGAGAGCAGACAACTGGGGGGAGGGCAAGGGGGAGAAAAAAAATCTTAAATAATAAAATCCCCAGAGAATCTAACAAGTTTTCAGATACTAAATCAATATGCAAAAGTCATTTTTACACCTCACCAACTATTACAAAGTATAACTTGAAAAACATATTCAAAAGAACATAAAAAGCATAAAGCATCTAGGAAATACACACACATACACATGGGTATAACAAGCCCTACATGACTAATAAAATTCTAATAAAACAACATTTAAAAAGTCCAAATAAACAGAATAAAGACCAAGCCCTTAGAAGGAAAATTCTATATTATAAATTCACCAACTTTCTCCAACTCAGAGGAATTTACCAGGGTACCTCTTGGTGTTTCCATACCCAATGATAATAGTACCTGGGCAAGTGCAGCAACTTGAAAAAAGCAAGGTACGCAAGGACTCAGTTCCCTCAAAAATGAAGAACAAGCATCTAAGAGAAGTTCTGGCTGAGGGAAATCTAGAAAGGGTGGTGAAGGTTGGAGACCACCAGCCCCCCCACAGCAGCGGGGACTGGAGCTTGTCCATTGACCCACCTACTGTCAAGACTTTTATTCTTTTCCTCCTTTAGGGGAAACCGTGCCTTGAACCGTCAGGAATGAGTGACAGTATAGAGTGAGCATGGTGTGGACCTTGACTGGCTCTGCATGGGCACAGAGGGGACTGTAGCAGATCCTCGAGGGCTGCGCCACGTTCCACCTCTTCTGGACAGCTCTCGTGGAAGCTGATGGCTTCCCACGCCCTCGGCCTGTTCTCCAGCTGCGGCAGCAAAGCGTTGGGAATTGATGCCCCAGGGCTGGTCTTCAGCCAACGTGGGACAGAAGTTGGGGGATAAGTCCCACAGCCGCTCCTCCCTCAGTGGGCCACTGCTATGTGCCTCACATTTTCAGAGTACCTAGCAGGAGTGAGTCCATTGCTTTCAGCTTCAGCCTGCCCATCAAGAGACCCTCCATGGATTTCCTTTCTTCCAGTCCTCCTTCCTCCCTCCTTCGCAGTGCTTCCTGTGATCATGGCCCCTAATAAGTAGTTTGTACCCAATTCTCTTGTCTTAGCATCTACCTTGTGAGGTATCAAACCAAACCATAAATATTTAAACATTAAGAAAGATTATCGCTAATATGAATGACTACAAGATTAAATAATCTTCAAAATAGTTTTTATTCATTATTCTTTCATATACTAACTTGAAAGCAACATGTCACTTTCCAAAACTCTGCAGAAAAAGTGTGTATAAATATATATATATATCTCCATCCACCTTTTCTATATAATGTGTGTCTCCATGTGTATTATTCTGCCTTTCAACACTTACTGGAAAACGAGAAGACCGTCTTCATCTGCTCTTCTGGTTACAGTTAGCAGGACATTTTTGCTCATCTCTGGCAGGATCAGAGGTTGGAAGGGTGTCTTAATCCTGCTCTGAGTATGCCAAAGTAGAGGTCTTTGTTCGTTTCACAAAACTGAATAAAAGCAGTGTTGTGAGGATTAGATTTTGACAATTCAATCCAGATGACTACTTTATTATGGAAAAATATTCTGCACCCCTTAGCTAATCCAGAAAGTACATCTATAAAGAAGGCATTATGGCTGCATTATAATACAGTTACAAATATGGAAGTGAAAGATGATACGAGCCCAGCTGTTACAGCGCAGAGACTGCATGAATTCATTGAGGGTTTTGTGTCTAGGAAGATGTGGATTATTCAAGATTTTTTCCAAAAATCACTTCACAGACTCTCACTTTAACATTTCAAAGTGGATAATATTTGAAGAAAGATGTTTCACTTCTTTTAAATACAGTAATAATGGGGTTTGAAAGCTAAATATGCAAAGACTTTTCTAAAAGAATGTGTGCCAGCAAGTTCTGAATGTCAATTGTGTTCGCAGATGTCTCTGCCAGGGCACGAAATTTTGGCATGTTTCATAACAGTCTTTCTTTTCTGAAGAAGTTATTTGTACTTGTCCAGTGACATGAGGTTTTTATGTGGCATAGAGAAAAACTGATAATCTAAAAAAAAAATGTACAAAGCTTTGGATGTCCAAATTTAACTGATTCTGGATGTGAGTTATTAAGCAAATTAAACATTATGTATGTGTATTTGTTTGCCTTTATCACAAAGATTCAAAACACATTTAATCATATTTCATTTCAGAGAAGTGTGTTCAAACTATTTAAGAGTTTTCGTTTTGTTTTAGGAGGTACCGGGAATTGAACCCAGGACCTCATACATGGGAAGCAGGTGCTCAACCACTTGAGCTACATCTGCTCCCTAAATCTACTTTTGTTTGAAACCCCTGGTTGCCTTTATTATATTTTTTTAAGATGTATTATTTATTTATTTGTTTGTTTCTCTCTCCTTTCGTTATTTTGCGATCACTGTCTGCTTGTCTTCTTGTTTGGAGGTACCAGGAACCAGACCTGGGGTCTCCCATGGTGTAGGAGGGAGCCCAGCCCTTGAGCCACATCGGCCTCCTACCCCCAGCTGCCTTTTAACTACTACTGCTGATTTATTTCTCTCTTTTTAATGTGTTTGGTTTCTAGTTCTTTATCAGCTTACCTAAAACCTTACATTAGTGGTACATTCATACCATTTTCAGCTTGTTTTATTATTTTAACTCTTTTTATCTTTTAGTGCTTAGTTGTAATTATTTTGTTGTATATGAATAATGGTTAATCCTTTATTCTTCTTTCCATTTTTTTCTTTCATTCCATTTTATCATCTAGTTTTATTGTTCTTAGTCTCTAGTTATATATGACATGAAAGTTTTATTTAATAAATGTTTAAAATTATTTTAGCATACATCTTTTAATCGATTAGTGTATTACATGTTATTTCTTTAAGTATTTATTAAAAGTACTTAAAACACTTTTAAATAGGTTAATTTATAAATAAGAATTTATTTATAAATTCAGAAGCACATTTATTTACATAGAAAGGCATTTCCAATATACAGTTTAAGTGAAAAAATGTTATAAAACAGCATGTGTGATATATCTCAAAGGTATGCAAAATTTTAACACTGGCTGGTAATTATTTCTGGATTGATGGGCTTATTGGTGTTTTTCAATTTTTATTTTTGCTTTACTGATTTTTTAAAATGAGCATGTACTGTTTTATAATAAGAATAAAAATAACTCCTACCCTCTGGTTTATTAGACTTTCCCTGGCCAGCTAATAGGGAGGTGAGGAAGATCAACCACCACACCAGAGAGCCAAGAGCGCCTACAAGCAGGAGAATCGCATCCATCATCCATGTGGAATCTAAGCCCCCTCCTGATGTAGAGGGGGAGCGGACATCACCATCCCAGGGTCCACAGGATGGAGGACTATAGACTAGAGTAGACTTACTGGTGTTCTGCTGGGGAACTATTGTGATTAGTAATGGAAGAAATTGTAATATTGATGTGGAGAAAGTGGCCATGGTAGCTGCCGATGGTAGGGAGAGGGAAGAAGAGATATGATGTGGGGGCATTTTCAGGATTTGGAGTTGTCCTGGGTGGTGCAGCAGGGACAGATGCTGGACATTGTGTGTCCTGCCATGGCCCACTGGGTGGAATAGGGGAGAGTGTAGACTACAACGTAGACCACTGTCCATGCTGTGCAGCAGTGCTCCAAAATGTATTCACCAGGTGCAGTGAATGTGCCATGATGATGCAAGAGGTTGTTGATGTGGGAGGAGTGGGGAAAGGGAGGTGGGGGGGTAAATGGGGACCTCATTTTTTTAAATGTAACATTTAAAAGAAAATGAAGAAAAAAAAGAATAAAAATAAGGGAAGCAGATTTGGCTCAACTGACGGAGCATCCGCCTACCACATGGGAGGTCCAGGGTTCAAACCCAGGCCCTCCTGACCCGTGTGGTGAGCTCATCCACGTACAATGCTGATGTGCACAAGGAGTGCCCTGCCATGCAGGGGTGTCCCCCACATTGGGGAGCCCCACACACAAGGAGCACGCCCCATAAGGAGAGCCGCCCCACATGAAAAAAAAATGCAGCCTGTCCAGGAATGGCGCCACACACACAAAGAGAGCTGACACAGCAAGATGACGCAACAAGAAGAGACACAGATTCTGCGTGCCGCTGACAAGAACACAAATGGACACAGAAGAACACACAGCAAAGAGGTAGAGAAAACAGACAAGGGTGGGGCGGGGAAGGGGAGAGAAATTAAAAAAAAAAGATTACCATTAAAAAAAAATAAGGTTATCTTCACACGCACACAGAAAGCCACACAACCGACATCAGGGAGGAAGCTGTGAGGACAGCTGTGGCCTGGGGGCTTTTGTCTCCAGGTGGCCCTGCCCAGCCCCTACAACCTCACCTGAGAGCCTCCCACCTCCTGCCCATTCCCTTCGGTATTAAATTCCTTGAATCTAGAAACTAACTAATATCTGCCCATAGAAAATCCAGCTGAACACTGAAAAGGGTACTTTAATTAAAGTAAGATGATTGCAACTAAAAATTCATTTTTAGTTGGCAATTCCTTGAGCATCTTCTGTGTCTTGTGTTCAGGTACAGCAGTGAGCTGCGTCTTCTCTTTACGGAGATTACAGTCTTCAGATTCCACAGTAGCCAGATTCCCACACAAAGGTGAGGGAAGGGGGAGAACAGGCTTTGTAGCAGTTTGATATGGTTCATAAATTCCAAATATAGATATTGGATTATGTTTGTAAAATGGTCTGTACCTGGGCATGGTTAAATTATGATTAGGGCTTTGATTGGACCACATCAGAAGATAAAGACATGGCGAAGGACAGAGTTTCAGTTTTGATGTTGGAGTATTGAGCTGGAGCCCAGGAAGTGAACACACAGGAGAAGAACACAGGCAAATGGAGACAGCTCCTTGGACACGGCAGAAGCCCCAGGGAGAGACCCAGAGCCGGTCACCTGATAGTCTACAGCTGGCCTTGTGGAGAAAACAGAGAAGCTGAGCCCAGAGAGAAATGAATCCCGGGAAGAGAGGAACCCAGGAAGCCTGAACCCTGGCGACATCGGCAGCCGTCTTGCTTCAAAGCATGGCGAAAGACTGGTGAGAGAGGTAACTTATGCTTTATGGCCTAGTAACACTGAGCTTCTACCCCAAATAAATACCCTTTATAAAACCAACCAATTTCTGGTATTTTGCTTCAGCACCCCTTTGGCTGACTAATACAGGTGTATTTTCAGAAGGTCCCTCTACAGTAACAACTATACTGTCAACAACGATGAATACCTAAGAAGTTATCTCTATGTGCTAGAAGCATTTGCCTTATTCCAACTCATTTAGTGCTCAGAAAAACCCACCATAACCTCTACAAGAAGGATATTATTGTCTCCTACAAATAGAAGCAGGAAATGAAGCAAAGAGAGGTGAGTTCGCCAGGGTGGTACCGGTAGCTAACTCATCGGGGTTAATTTTGGCCATTAACAAGATGGTTTTAAGCCTCCAGGACATGTCTTTAATTAAGAAGACACATTTCTATGTCAAAAGCTAGACTTCAAAAATTCTTTTATCAATCTGCTTCCAAATGTCTCTGATTTACCGCAGTTGAAGACAATGTAAAAGAGGTCCAATAATGAGCCCTTGATACTGATGACTATGCTTAGGAGCCTGTGCGCCTGAAATACGAACTAGGTTTAGAGCTGTAGGGTGCCTAAGAGTTACCTCCTGAGAGCCTCCATGTTGCTCACATGTGGCCAATCTCTAAGCCAAACTCAGCATGTAAATGCATTATCTTCCCCCCAGCATGGGACATGACTCCCAGGGATGAGCCTCCCTGGCACTGAGGGATTACTACCAATCACTAACTGGTGATGCAACTTGAAAGAGAGTTTGAATAAAAGGGTCAACTCAGACCAGCAGAATATCTCAGCCTACATGTTGGATCAAGTGTTAAAAACTGCTCTTTGACCTTGAATAAAAGGGAGAAATGGCAAAGACAAATGAGTTGATATGGCTAAGAGTCTTTCAAAAAGAATTGGGAGGTCATTAGAGGGGTTGTGCTTACGCACACCTCAGCAGTACCCCAGAAAAAGCCAAAGTAGATACAATCCTAGGTATGGTTCTCCTGAAGGCTACAGAGATCCACAGGGTATATGGTCATGGCAGATGGGTTTGGAGCTCTGTGCCATGTCAGAGGGCCCTACTCTGGAGTTTGTGCTCCTGAGTTGATTTAGCTGGATTCAGATGGGACTTTTCTACACATGCCTCTTCTGTCACTTTTACCGAACCTCTGACTGGCGCTAGGGATGGTCCATACTCAGGAGACTTGACTCTCTGGACTGCCCACGTGCCAGCTGGGCCCTAAGCCTCAGCAGAGTGGCAACTCCTACTCTCTGGTTCGTTGGTCTTACCCAGGTCAGCTAACAGGGAGGTGAAGATGGTCAACCACCACACCAGGGAATCAAGAGTGCCTACAACTGTAAACAGAGGAATTGTATCCATCATCCATGTGGAATCTAAACCTCCTCTTGAACTAGAGGTGAAGGGGACATCGCCATCCCAGAGTCCAAAAATATGAACTAGAGTGGACTTACTGATATTCTACTATAAAACTATTGTGATGAGTAATAGAAGAAATTTTAGCACCGAGATAGAGAAAATGGCCACAGTAGTTGCTGAGGGCAGGGACAGGGTAGAAGAGATGTGATGTGGGGGCATTTTGGGGATTTTGAGTTGCCTTAATGTTATTGCAGGGTCAGATGCTGGACTTTATATATCCTGCCATAACCCACTGAATGTACTGGGGGAGAGTGTGAACTACAGGGTAAACTACAATCTATATAGTGCAGCAGTGCCCCAAAATGTGTTCACCAAGTGCGATGAGTGTGCCACAATGATGGTGGAGGTTGTTGGTGTGGGTGGAGTGGGGTGGGGGAGGAGGGGAGTATACAGGCACCTCTTATATTTTTTAGTGTAACATTTTTTGTGTGATGTATATATCTTCGAAAAAATACAATTTACAAAAAATAATGTGGTGGGGGGTGAGGAGTGGGTTATATGGGAACCTCTTATGTTTTTTGTTTTTCTATGTTTTTTAATGTAACATTCCTTGTGATCTATTAACTTCAATTAAAAAATTTAAAAAAATTTAAAAAGATCATATGTACGAATAAACAGCCAAATTTTAAAAAAAGAGGATTATTGAGTATAAAATTATTAGTCCTGTGTGTTCTTGAGCCCCATTTTCTAAGTTCTGCTCTGCCTCCTCTGCCCATTGTACTAGTTGACCAAGCAATCCAGGGTACAGATGACAATCTAGGAGAATGTCCCTTCTTTACAGCTGGAGTATCGGCGTCCTGTCTCCGTTTCATCATCCACACTACTGAAAGGCTGGCAGACATCTTGGCATTGTCTATATCCTTGTTTTGGGTACCAGGGGCTGGGGAATGAGCCGGGACCTCAAATGCGGGAAGCCGGTGCTCAACTGAGCCACATCAGCTTCCCTGAGGTGGTTTTTTTCACTTGTTTTGCTTGTTGTTTGTTTTGTTTCTTCAGGAGGCACCGGGAGCCGAACCAGGACCTCCCATGTGGGAGGCGGGTGCTCAACCACTTGAGCCACATCCGCTCCCTCTATATCTTTTGCTTTTCTCTAAGGCCTGGAACAGAGTCAGCCTGAACTACTCATTCACGCTTTCCTTATTCTGGAAATCGTCTTGGCTATGTTTAATTATCCTAGACTACCAAGGCTGAGTATGAAAACCTAGGAGATGGCCCCAAATTACTCCCCCAGCCTTATGGGATGGAAGGTAAAAAGCATGGTAGCCCCAGTCCAATCCAATTTATAATTCCCCTACTCCTTGTAGCTGAAATTCCAACCCCTCAGTGTCCTTCTGACAAATCCATGTTTTCCTAGACCCACTCCAGAGCATTTTTACGTCTTAGAAATATTGTGGGTTTTGAGGGGCAGCCATGAGCTCTTTAGAGAGGTTAAATTGTGTTACCTGCAATTAGTTTGCCCCAATTTCCATCTGTTCTCATGGGAACAAAACCAAGATAGGATTATTCAACTGAGGTCTTGAGAATGGTGTTGATTGTACCGTTTGCTGGATTATGCATATAAGAAACCAAAGTGGCGTAACAATGTCAAATCGACTTGAACATCAGAGCAAGGCAGAGACACACTGTCTGCTCTGCCTGCAGAGCCCCTGCCAACCTCCCCCATCTGGCTAACTCATGCACCTCAAATTCAGGTGTTACCTCTTCCATAAGCAGCCCCTGTGTTGAGCTGGTCATGCCTGTGCCATTCTCCCAAGGAACTCTGTACTTATTCCTGATCACAGCCTCAGTTTTCATTTTAAAATTGTTGCGAGAAACGACCATAACATTTTGCTATAAAAAATGTTATTGAGAATGTCTTTTTCTATATCCTTCATATAAAATTCCAGTGAGAAATTTCTTGTATAATTCAGTGCTAGAGAAAGATTTTCTTCTGAGAAATTCATGTTCCCTCCTTTTCGACAATGAGAACAATGTAACTGATTATGTTTTTTATTTTAGATATGGCTGCCAGGAGACTCAATGCAATTTGTTTCTTTTAATTATACGAAGTCCTATTTGTATACTTTTCTCATGGTCCTTTTTTAAAAAAATGCTTTTTTCATGTATCTTTTGTTACAAAACACCTCAAATCCTTTGTGGAAAATGTAGAGCTTCCATAAACATTTACAAAAATGAAATTTAAGTGAAGAGGGCTACAGTTTAGGGAATTTCTTTACACTAGAGCAAACATGGATTATTAAGTAAAAATCTCTGTTTTCCTAGTTTAGTTTGGTTCTTTGCTTTTTGAGTCTGTTGCATCAGTTTAGACCTGTTTGAATATTTCTGATTAGGTAAGAGCTGAACTTATTAAACTTTAAATTATATTCTAAGGGTCTAATTATACAGATCTTGCCTTCTACCACTCCTGTAAATGGCACTTCACAATCAACCTCCTTCAGAGTTGTTTGCACTTATCTCTTTTATTCCCCTTCATTTCCCTCTACAAGTTTCCTTTTTGTAAACCTTGCTGACCCTGAAACACATAGGTAAATTCTATGAAACTATAAACCTAGAATAGGGAAGAAGAAAAAAAAGAAACATTTTTGCTCATGTTTCTTCTTTACCTTTAAATTATTTGCTAAGCATGTCACTGTTTTATTTTGATTTCTTCTTCCCTTCTCGGTTAAAAAAAAAATCATTATTAATTCACCCTAAGATCTTCAGAGTGTCTGAAGATCTTTTAACAACATAGCATTGAGACAACGGAATTTAAACACAGAGATCCAAATATCTCTATTATAGAGAGATTCAAAGATCTCTGTGTGGTAATACAAAGAATGCTGTTAATTTTTTCATTTTTGTCCTTCTACACAGATGCTATATTTTGAACTACCAGGGTATTATAAATCACAAATTAAGTGAAAGCACTGAAATAAAGAGCATGCCTTTTAGAACTAAGCCTGGTCATGAACAGATTGCCTGGAAAGGGAAAGAATGTGACATATTCTGCTAAGAGAACAACACATTCTTCAGGAAATCGTTGCTCACCCAAGCATCGTGCACGAATACCACTTTCCCATGGCTTAGGAAGTGTTCTCAGGAGCACCACCAAGCCGGTCAAGAATTTTCCTGGTGGCAGCTATGAGACATAGCATTCATTCAATCAAATGTACATGTATTCAATGTCTACTTTGTGCCCAAACTCTTCTAGATGTTTAAGACATGTCAGTGGGCAAAACAGACAAGGATCCTTTTATGGAGCTAACTTCCAACTGGGGTGACAGATAATAAACAACAGGTGTGATAAGTAAGTAAATCACACAAAAAAAATTAGAGGAAGATAAGGAGGTGAGAGGTGTATGTGCAATTTTAAATAGGATGTTCAAGGTAGACCTCTAGAAGGAGACATTTGAGCAAGGATTTGAAGGAGGTATGAGAGCATTAATATTAGGCTAGAAAAGTCGTTAGTAAGGATATATCATAATCATTTGGCTGTGACAAGAGAGAAGGAACCAAAAGCAGCTTTTCAAGTCATTTTGATTCAATTTTATCTTCAATTCTGAATGTTTCAAAGTGATTGCAACTCTAAGTGCCGATACGTGGGTTTTTTTGTTTTTTTTTTTCCAGTCCAAAACATAAGCTTCATTTCAGATCAAGGAGAGGGGCTGCCTCCCACCCCTGTTAGCTCTCATGCCTTGTAACAGAACTGCAGTATGTGACCTTGGAGTATGAGCAGTTCACACCACATAAACACGATATGCATTAGATACTCAACAGGAGACACTGAAAACTGAGGTACCAAAGCTTGACAGTTCATAACACTTTCCAGGAGATTCAATAACAATACATCAAGATGTAATCTCTTTCAAGACAAAATTCAACCTTTCCAAGATGCCAAAAATCTTTTATCTGCTTCCCAATGCCTAGAGCAATATATCAAGCAGTCATGAAAATGCTATGAATGTGAAAACAATTTTAATGAATCAGAGAAGGAAGGCAACATGTCCACACCTTTGTAGTTTAAGACCTGTGATCAAACTGAGACAAATGAACACACGCAATGCAAAATGACAATTGATAGATTAAATTACAATCGTGGAGATCATCCTACCTGAGTAGGTGAAAGTTAATAGATTCAAACAGAGAAAGTTTAAAAAAAAAACTATTTCAGATAGCTCTGTCAGTTGACATTGTTTAACGTATCCCTGAGGACAGGAAAGAAAAAAACTAGTAGCTGTGACCTTCAGTCACCACCAAAATTTTAGTAATCTCAGCTGTCCATCCTTTTGTCCTTTTCCCATGTGCCTCTGCGGCTCTTCTAACGAGTGCGGTGGAGGACTAGCCCTCACAAGGCACACGTGTCGTGCCAGGCACTGCCCTGGGCTCTTTTACAAGTGCTATCTCAACCCTCACATGCAATTCGCATGGTATGTGTGCTTGGGCAGCTGTGCGCCTGTGGTGTAAGAAGGTGTCAGCTGGTCAGTTTCCAGCCGCCCTTGAGGTTAAATGACTGCCCCCCAGGAAGTCTTAGAACCGGGATTCTGCTCAGGGCTTGACAGCGGCCACTAGGATAACTATTTGCACAGCATTTTGCTCATAAAGTACATTCACACATCGTTTGATTATACCACGACCCTACGACAGTTTTGACAACCTTGGTCTTCCTCAGAATGGCCAGTCTGTGGTGCTGCTGTGACCACTGGCTCTGCGACCTCTGCAGAATGACCAAAGCCACGAACCCGCCTTCTGAGTGTGAACGTTCCCGCTCGACACCTACGAGACAAGCGCCTTATGGTGGCCTTTATCTCTTGATGAAGAATGAAATCGCATTTTCAGTAAATACAGCAATACAAACGATGGCAGATTACTTAAGTCTCTGAGTGTTTCCTTAGCTGTAAAATGGGGGTAATAATACCTACTTACCTAATTCACAGGATTACTGTAAAGATAGTGATAATACTGTGCTTATAAAAGAGGTGTGAAAATTGCTTGCCATAATATTTTACATTAATTATTATTGTTAAATATCAATTTTGGATACCTTTATACAATTGTTTTTTGATTTTCATTGCTTTTCAATTTACATAAATATCTGCTTGTTCTTAAAGGTTTATAAAGCCCCAAAATATATAGAATAGAAAGTTAAAATTCCACTTTATTCTCATCTTCCTCAATCCAAATAACTTTCCCTTCCAAGAGGTAATAATGATTCTATTTTTTTTTTTAAGGAGGTACCAGGGATCGAACCTGGGACCTCATACATGGGAAGCAGGCACTCAACTACTTGAACTGCATCCATTCCCCATAATTACTATTTGATACTTGTTCTTGCAGTATGCATTTTATACATTTAAATGGATTTAATTTTCTCTTAATATTTATGAATCTAACATTTGTTGTTTGTTTTTGTTAAAACCTTTCTTAGCGATCTTGAATAGTTGTGGAGTGGTCCTTTATAATAAACTACTTCCTATTTTTGTATGTGTGGCTATAAAGAACAACTTTGCTTATGTATCTTCATGCACACATAAGCAAATTTTGAGCTAGATTCCTAGCAGTGAATAACTGGATCAAAGAGAATATTGTTAATTTTCATAGGTAATATAAAAAATACCTCCAAATGAGGCAATGCCAGATTATACACCCTCCAACAGTGTGTGAGTTAGTTTCTTACAAATACTAATTATCAACCATAAGACCATTTTGCCAATCCAGTGAGTGAAAAAGTGCCATTGCTATTTTAATTGTCATCTTTCCTACTACCAGTGAGGTCTGACCTGGCTTAACATGCATCTTACTGGTCAATTGCACTTATTTGTCCATGAAATGTCTTTTTATGTTCTCTGCCCATTTTCCTTTTGGGTTGTGGCTGATATGGTTTGTAAGCACTCTTTAGATATTATGGCCATTTTCCCTCCTTTTATTTTATGTGTAGCAAACATTTTCTTCCAGTCCATCACCTGTCTTTTGTGTTGGTTTATGTATCATTCACCAGACCAAAGCTTTGTATGTTTCTATAGTCAAGTCTGTTAGTCTTTTCCATTTTAGTCTCTGGGGTTTCTGGCCTGCCTAAGAAGGTCTCTCCCATCCAATAATTATAAAATATAGCCTCCTATATTTTCTTCTAGTACTTTTACTATCCATTGTGAGAAACATAAAGTTAGATTTCTATCTCAAGCCACATAGGGAAAGTTCTAATGACATAGGTTTGCACCCACAACAGTAGATGAGCTTCAGAACATGATTTTTCTGGGGGTACATATGGCTTCAAACCACCACAGAGTCTCTCTGAACCGCTGTCTAGTGCGCTTTCCTTTCAGCCTGAGTAGCTCCCTCTAGCTTGCTTGTGGGCAGGTCTACTGGTGATGAACTCACCCAGCTTGTGTTTATCTGGGAATGTCTCAATCTCTCCCTCATTTTTTCTCCTTTTTAAAATCATTATTTCAAATCAATGTTACATGTTACTCAGTTAACACAAGGCAAAACTGCCATAACACTGAACCTGCTTAGTCAGCAGTTATGCTCCCCCTTTGTTTTTGTTCATTTTTCAGTCTTGTGGGATTTGGTACAATGTCCACTGTGACTGCTCAGGCTGAGAAGGGACGTAGATATTTTGGGGCAGAGGGATGGAATCGTTTTTGCTCACAGGTGAAGACACTCCTTCCTTTGGGCTGGGGCTGGTCCATCACCATCATTTTGTTGTTGTCCAGGGCGGGATGGAAGAGCTGGAGAGCAGGGATTCAGGGGCCATATTGTTTGCTAGGTTTGGGAAGTTCTCTGTCGTTAAGTCTTTGACTACTCCTTCAGCCCTTTTCTCTCATTCTTTTCCTTCCAGGACTCCCATTATGTGTTTATTGGTATGCTTGATGGTGGTCCCAAGGTGTCTTAGGTTATTTTCACTTTTTATAATTATTTTTTCTTTCTGCTCCTCAGCTTGACTCATTTCAATTGTCTTTGAGTTTGCTTAATCTTTCTTCTGACAGCTCCAATCTGCTGTTGACTTTTTCATTTCAGTTATTGTGGTCTTGATCTCCAGTAGTTATTTCTGTATGGTTCCTTTTTAAAATTTTAATTGCTTTACTAAGATTCTTATATTGTTCATTCATGTTTTCCTTTAGTTCTTTCTCTGTGTTTTCCTTCATCTCTTTGAGCATGCTTAAGATTACTTTTTAAAAGTCTTTGGTATGTCCATATTCTGTCTCATTTGTTTGTATTTTCTGGATTTTTATCCTCTTGCTTTGGATGGATCATTTCCTGATTCTTTGTCTTATACCTCCCCCCCGGCCCCTCCGCAGATGGCTTCCTCATCTGTTTGCTTGTTGTTTTTTGCTTGTTGTCTGCTCATTGGTTTTTGCTCATTTTCTGCTTGTTGTTTGTTTGGTTTTTTTTTTTAGGGGGCACCAGGAACTGAAACCAGGACCTCACATGTGGGAAGTAGGCGTTCAACTGTTCGAGCCACATTTGCTCTCTGCTTGTTTGTTTTTGTTCACTGTCTGCTTATTATTTGCTTGTCTGCTTGTTTTTACTTGTCTGCTTGTTGTTTTTGCTCTATGTCTGCTCGCTTGTTGTTTGTCTTCTTTTTGGAGACACTGGAAACCGACCCTGGAACATTCCATGTGGGAGGTGGGTGCCCAACTGCTTGAGCCACATATGCTCCCCTGTCTTATACCTTTTTGTTGCACATTGTTCTTTTTAATATTTTTTAATGTTACTTATGGGATTTATTCCCTGAGATGTCTGTTCTTGATTTTTTAAAACCAGCTGGAGATAATACAGATTTTCTTGAGCTTCAGCCTTCCTACTAGGGAGGTCTGCCCAAGGCAAATATAAGAATGGAGGGTTCTCCTTGTCTTCTGGGCTTGTGTCTCATCCTGGGCTTGCGCTCGTCAGTTGTTTTGGAGTTCCCCTGTTTACAGGAGTTTGAGTACTCTCTTTTACCCGGGAGGCATCCCTTGCCTTGGTGTTTGAAGTGGGCAGGACTTTGCCCAGGCTGTTGTTTCTTATTTTCCTTTCTTTGTCTCAAGCTACTTTGGCTTAGAGGACAAATTCTGCAAATTCTGCCAGAAAGGACTTTCCCAAGTCAGGCTTTCCCAGATAAAATGGGGCCAGGGCCCATGAAAGGGGCTTGCCTGACCCCATACTACGCTGGAGAGGGGTCAGGAAGTTGCGCCAGGGGGTCCTTCCAGGGATCCCAGAGCTGAGCTTTTCTGACCGTCCCAGCACGTGCAGCCCTAGAGCTTGCCTCCTGCAGCCCTGAGGAAGGGAGCGTCCTTCAGCTCCTCCACCATCGCCTTTGTCAGGGGCTGGGACAGCGGCTGCCTGCGGAGCCAGGACCCCTGTGGGCCAAAGTCGCTTATCAAAAGCCATGGCCAGCAACTGGCCGTGCCCGTCCCTGGCCTTGGGGAAGAGGATTTCTATGTCCTCTTCTGTCACAGTGTGTTAGCTAGGGGCTGAACCCCATGGCAGCCTCCTGCGAGCACAGGGCATGGGTGCCAGGGACTGCAGGGCAGAGAGCAGCTTACCTGTCTTTACCATAGTGACCAGCCTCCTCCCCCTGCCCGTCCCTGGGTGCTGTCCAGTGCTCTACTGGCCTCTGTGCCAAAATAGTCGTTTCAGACAGTTCTTGGTTGTTTAAGAGTTATTCTGCGGAGAGACGAAAACCTGGTGCTTCCACAATCCTTGTGTCTTTTTATGTTTGTTTTCTCTTCCAAGTTTACTACCTTTTCATTGATTACAACGTATTCACCTCTAACTCACTGAACATGATTAGATTAGTTACTTCAGAGTCATTGTCTGGTAATTCTAACATCTGGGTCATTGAAGTTTAACCTCTGGTGATCATCTTCTCCCCTCCCCCCCTTTTTTAAACAAATCAATTTTATTGATACATTTTAATAAAGCATACAATCGATGCAAAATATACAATCCATGATATTTGGCATGATCACATAGTTGTGCATTCAGCACTTCAATCATTATTAGAGCATTTTCATTATTTCAATAACAACAACAAAAACCAAAAAACAGACAAAGCAAAAAATTCATTACCTCTGAATCTCCCTATGCTTCTCCTGCTGTACACAGCTGTTATTTCTGGCTATTCTTGCTTATTTATTTACTTATTTAAAAGTAGTTTTATCAAAATATATTCACATAGCATCAATCTATCCAAAGTATAATCAATGGCTTTTGGTATAATCACAATGTGGTGTATTCATCACCACAAAAAGAACAATTTCATTACTCCAAAAGGAAAAGCTCCACATCCCTTAGCAATCATCTCTCAAGCCCTCTATCCTTCCCCAGCCCTACATAACCCCTAATCTGATATCAACCTGATAAATTCATTTATATTTACATTTTATATAAATGGAATCAAGCAATATGTAGTACTTTATGTCTGATTTCTTTCACTTAGCATAATTTTCTTTTCCTCTCTAACATCTTGTGGGGAATGGGTGTAGCTCAGTGGTTGAGCACCTGTTTCACACATATGAGGTCCTGGGTTCAATCACCAATACCTCCTTTAAAAAAAGCATAACAACAACAACTAAGAAGCAGGTATAGTTCAGTGGTCCCCTTTTCTTGGTACTCTATGTATCAACTAATTTTGGATTGTGTCTTGAATGTTATGAATGTTATGTTAAGTGTCTGGATTTTGGTATGTTCCTCTGTAAATCTTTGCAGGAAATTTGTTTAGCAGGAAATTTGTTTAGCAGGAAATTTACCTTGTTAGAAACAAAATAAAAACAACAACAAGGGCGGCGGAGTTGGCCCAGTAGTTAGGGCGTCCGTCTACCACATCGGAGGTCCGCAATTCAAATCCCCGGTCTCCTTGACCCATGTGGAACTGGCCCATGCGCAGTGCTGATGCACGCAAGGAGTGCCCTGCCAGGCAGGGGAGTCCCTGCGTAGGGGAGCCCCAAGCACAAGGAGTGCACCCCATAGGGAGAGCCACCCAGCGCGAAAAAAAAGTGCAACCTGCCCAAGAATGGCGCCGCACACACGGAGAGCTGACACACAAGATGACGCAACAAAAAGAAACACAGATTCCCGCACTGACAACAACAGAAGGGGACAAAGAATACGCAGCAAATAGATACAGAGAACAGACAACTGGGGTGGGGGGGGAAGGGGAGAGAAATAAATAAAAAAAAATAGATCTTTAAAAAACAACAACAACAACAAAGAAACAAAATAAAAACTCTTCATTGCTTATAGTGGGCAACAATTCAAATATCACTTTAGTTCTTTGATCTGGGCTACTCTGGATTTTTTATCTTGGCTGTATTTTATCTCTGTCTCCATGCTATTCAAATCTAAGTAAAGTTTAGGCAGTGATTCAGGCAGAATTAATATACAGAATGTGGGGGTCCCCTTCCCAGGCACTTTTTTTTGCGATTCCTGCCTTTCTTTCTAGCTGCCCTGGGCTGCCTTTTCTGGTTTCTCAGTCCTGAAAATCTAGCAGGCTTTCTATGAGGGTTCATACCATGCTGCACTGCACTGTGATTTTGGCCTGCCTGTTAGGTTAAAGTCACCCAATATAGGGAACTCTGTGCTGGTTGCTTTCTCCAAATTTTGTCTCCTTTCCCAAACATGCCTGCTTTTGTTCACTCTCCAGAGCTCTCAGGTACTTGCCTTTTGTATCTTGTCTAGAGTTTATAGTTGTTATCTGTGAAAAGGTCAGTCCGTCAGATGCTTACTCCTCCATACTAGAAGTCCCAAAACCAAAGAAATTTTTAAAAATTACATTTTTGGATATAAACAATTATAAGGTTCATGCATGCCTGAAGCTTCTAAGGATCATGCTTTTGGCATATGAGTTTTAAGAGAAGCAGGGGTATCCCTCTACTTGTCCATTCATAACTCATAACTTACCACTTTACTATCTCAAGAGAAGTTCATTTCCTTATTATGATTCAGATCTTCTAATAAGCAGTCTGATAAGCTAATTGGAAGCAAACCCATAGATCCAAATCAGTGGTATTCCAATTATGATCCACCAGCCAGTACCAGTCTATGAACTATATGTTGCCAGTCCATGATTAGGTAAGGACAGGAACTTTTCTGCAACCTTTACAAAGTAATTTCACATATTTTAAATTTACTGAAAAAATAGCCTTGTATTTTGCAAGGTTTTGCTTTTTTAAAAATCAATTTTTCTATCAATTAGCTTTTCTTATATTTTAAAAAAGTATTGGTGACATTTTAGAAATTAAAATTTATAAAACAAGACAAAATAGTTTGAGAAATATTAGCCTAAATTACAAATGAGAAAATCATTTTTAGGAAGACTTCAATTTAACCATTTACAGCCTAGACTGTAATTTGAGTGTAGAAACAGTTCATGTATGACCTAGGATTGGTTAAAATGTTCTTTTAAAAAATGAAAAAAATAAGGTGCAGAAAGTCCTAATCAAGTTGATTTCTCTTGGGTATTTGGCATAGTAGCCAACACATAAGAAAAGGAATTCAGTACTAATTTAACTTTCAGCTGAGATTAAAATCTATTTTGCTTGTTTTTCACTCTAAGAATTTATGTCTTACCATTTAAGTTAGAAGTCATGATGCAGTAAGTTCTGTGGAAGAACAAGTGATAATAGCAATACACCCATTTACTGAGTGCCTATTATGAAACACTCTGCACAGAGGCAATATACTATGTAGGCTTTTTTATTCCTGTTTTAGAGAGAAGAAAACTGATAAGCAACTTAAATCAAAGTCACAGAGCAAAAGACATGACAGAATCAGGATTCCAATGTAAGTTTGTCTGGTTGCCAGTCAATCAGTTAGACCCATGTACAAATTATTATTCCACTGGCAGATGGTTCCAAGGGCTCTGCTAACAGCGCTAGAGCTGAGCTGGGGAGGAAGGAGCACGTAGGCCACTGAGGATTCATCAGTCTGTATACCTAGCTTCGTAAATCTAAGTCAAAGTACCAGGTGATAGTGAGTGATCAATTTTTTTTTTCTGCACCAGAAATTTTATTTGAAAGGTGAAAATGTGAGTATTTCCATTTGGTTGCCTGATACAGTTTCCACTCAACTTTAGTCATTATTTGCAAAGTACATTCACATTTTTTGTCTTTTTTGCATATCACAGACTTTTGTGACATAAGCATTTCATAATCTGCTCACTTTTTAAACTTAAATAATTTCCTTTAAAAGGACATTTGATATAACCATCATAAATGGAAAACCAAGATTATTTGCCACAAATAAAAGGTGACTGTAAGAACGAGATTAGTGGGAACAAAACAGCTTGTTAAATCCAGGCTAGACATTGTTGCCTGCTGCAGGCTCTGAGCCTGGTGTCCTTTTGTGTCTTTTTTTTTTCAGTTTCATTGATACCTATTAATAAAGGATAAATCCATCCAAAGAGTATAATCAACGGTATTTGGTGTAATCACGTTTATGCATTCATCACCCCAAGTGATGATTTTAGAAGACAGAGACGGGGAAGAAATAAGCAAATTATTTTCTGAACCATTGCAGATGTTTATGTTTGTCGAGTGTTTCTTTCTGGCTATCTAATCTCTTTGCTTATCAGAGAGGTACAGTTAAGGTCTCACTGAAAAGCATAGATATAAAAATGACTGATGGCCATCCTGTCCCTGCCAAGCTGGAAAACAGGAAAGGATAAGCCTCTGGGTTTAAACACACATTCGTTAATAAGTACTCTAGGAAAGCAGATATGGCCCAATGGATAGGGCATCCACCTACCACATGGGAGGTCTGTGGTTCAAACCCCGGGCCTCCCTGACCTGTGTGGAGCTGGCCCACGTGCAGTGCTGACGTGCACAAGGAGTGCCCTGCCACGCAGGGATGTCCCTGCATAGGGGAGCCCCACATACAAGAAGTGCACCCCGTAAGGAGAGCCGCCCAGCGCAAAAGAAAGTGCAGCCTGCCCAGGAATGGTGCTGCACACACGGAGAGCTGACACAACAAGATGACGCAACAAAAAAAAAAGAAACAGGTTCCAGGTGCCGCTGATAAGGATAGGATAGGTAGCGCTGATAAGGATAGAAGCAGTCACAGAGAACACACAGCAAATGGACACAGAGAGCAGACAACTGGGGGCGCGGGGGGGGGGGGGGGTGGGAGGGGAGAAAAATAAATCTTAAAAAAAAAAAAGGAATGAACTAAAAAAATAACCTCTAGTTTACACTGAGCACAACTATGCCAGGCTGTTATGGGAAAGTACTTGCATGTTAATACTGTGATTGCTCGTCCTATATACTTTAAGATTTCCTTAAAAACGTGAATTGTTTAGTGTAGATTAAATCTAATTTAAAGAAATATGATAGGGAAGTGGATGTGACCAGCAGTTGGGTGCCCGCCTACCATGCGGAAGGTCCTGGATTTGGTTCCCGGTGCCTCCTAAAGAAGACAACAAGAGAGCAACCTGACGTGACAGGCTGCTGCTGCGAAATGATGCAACAAAGGGACACAACAAGGAAATACAATAAGAGATACAAGCAGGGAAAGGAGGTGACTCAAACAATTGAGCATCTCCCTCCCACATGGGAGGTCCTGGGTTCCGTTCCTGATGCCTCCTAAAAAGAGGCTGAGCAGACAGAGAAAGCACTCAATGAACAGACATAGAGAGCAGACAGCAAGCACAAACAACTGGGGGGGGGGGGTTGGATAAACACAATAAATTTAAAAAAAAAGAAATGTGATACTTCTTTATCCAAGGAAGGGGTATTAAAGGACTTCATTGTCTAATTTTTTACAGAAATAACCTTTGCATAATTTCACACCCCAGCCATGAGGTGATTGGGATTTAGTTTCAATCAGAGAAATTCCCTTTTGGGGTCCTTTCCATGTCCTTCCTGTATCCTAAGAGAAAATCACTGCCAAAGCATTTCCCCTTTACCCAATTCCTGCTCTTATCACCTTTCCATCTCCCCACCGTCCTTCCTGCTCTGCACAGGAATTCCTGAGGGCGGGGAAAGAGCACTACAAAACCGTCCTCCACCATCTCCGCGCTCAGCAGCAGGCGAGCCTAACGCTTTCTGCGCACTTGGCAGACCCCTCCCCGTTTCCTCTTCCACTGCTCTCGGCGTGGACAGCGGGCCACTGCCCACGAGGTTCTCCTCCGCGGACCCCTCCGCGCAGATCCGGAGCACTAAGTCCGGGCCGCTTCTCCAGGTCCTGGTCCCCGAGGCTGGGCCGGGAGGCAGGCTGCCTGGGGTCTGCCCTGCCCTTGACCCCTTCCCCACCAGCCATTTCCTACTTGGCCGCTCCCTCCGCACAGCAGCGGGCCTCGAGCGGCCTGGGGGGCGGCCCGCGACCCCTCCCTCCCGCAGCCCCAGGCGGCGGCAGCGGCAGCGGCGCGCGCTCGGCAGCGTCCGGGGCGCGCCGCCTTCCCGGCGGGCTGGGCCACAGTCGTGCTTACAGGAGGGCGGCCTGGCCCCGCGCCGTCCCCCGCGGGCGCCGGCAGGGCCCCCGGCTCCTTCCTCGCCCCATCACTACTCTCCGCCCCGGGGGACCTCCCGCCCTCTCCGTAGCCGCACCCCTCAGGACCCCTCCAGTCGCTCCCCCCCGGTTCCTCAGGGCCCTTCGCTCCGTCACCCCGCGCCCCTCATTCCCGACCCCCCACACGCGCCTCCGGCGTCCCGGCCCCGCCGCCCGTGCCCCGCACGCCTCAGCGGCCCAGGCTTCCCTCACAGGCACGGCCACCCGCGCCCTCGGCGCCCCCGGCGCGCCCCCGGGCACGTGCCCGCGCGCCCCCAGCCCCCGGGGGTGCGGGCATCCGGGCGCGCGGCGGCCGCGCGGTGCAGCCTGGGGGAACATGGCCGCTTCCGGTCTCCCCCTCGGGCCGGCGCCCTCCTGACAGCGGCCGCGGCCCGGCGCACCCCGCCCCGCGCTCCTCCCGCCGGCAGCTGAGGCCGGCCGGCCTCTCGCTCCCGCCGCCTCGCCGCGCCATGGAGAAGAGCTCGAGTTGCGAGAGTCTCGGCTCCCAGCCGGCGGCGGCGGCGCGGCCGCCCAGCGTGGACTCCCTGTCCAGGTAACCGTCCTCCGCGGGGCTGCAGGCGGGCGGGGGCCGGCCGGGGGCCTCCCACTCGCAGATGCCCGCTTCTGAAGGCGGCGCCGCAGTCCCTTCCCGGGGACGCGGGAACCACTGCTGCCCCCCGCTCCGGGCCGCAGAGACAGGAAAAGGGACGTCAGCATTCCCTGCTGCTTTCCCGGCGCTCTACCATTAGTATTTCGGTCTAATTTTATTCCGCGTGGAGGTAGTCCCAGTTTCTTCTTTACATCTCTTTCTCAAATCTTTTTGTGGACAGCCCTTCCCCCCCTACCACCCCCCCCCCCCCCCAATTTCTTCCCTGCCTTTCTCATCTTTGCCAATCTTTCCAGTTCCATCATCTAGTCTTGCTTATTCCATCCCTTAGTTCTTCCGTTTTGGGCTTCTTGCCTAAATGTATTCTCTCGATTCTTTTTACTTCCTTAACTTCTTTCACTCTTTTCCCTTCACTCTGATTTTCTTCTCTTCCCAACCATATTTAAATGTGCTTCTCTTTTCTAAATGCCGCCGCTGAAAGTCAGTTTCATGCAATCTGAGTATTCCTTATTTGTAAGGGATTGGTTTAAGAAAGGAAATTGAGTGTTAGTTTTCTTCCTTCTGGGCTACCGGTTCTCCAGGTTGTCATTTCTGTTGTACCAGTTGGAATTTTTTATCCTGGAATTTTGAGCAGGACTTTAGTTTATGCAGCTCTGCAGAAAGCTTTTATGAATATTAGGTAGACATGTTTTGGATGCTTTTTCTTTGATTTTAAAATAGTGATTTTAAATTTTATTAAGCAGTAATAGAAGACTTGTAATTATGATACAGCCACAATGAAATCAGGTTCTTTTCCACTGAAAAGTAGGCTAATTGTTTTTAGAGGGTTAATCGATTACTAGACTGCCATGTGAAAAAAATACAATTTTCTTTCTTTCTTTCTCTTGAGTAAATTGAAGTTGCTCTGTTTTTTAATTCAGTTTGGAAGCTCCTCAAAATGGGTGGACCTCCCATATTTTTTCTAAATATTTTTCTAAATACCTCTGTATTAGGGTTCTCTAGGGAAACAGAATCAACAAGAAATATCTGTCAATAGTAAGAGATCTTATCAGAGTCTCTCACGTGACCATGGGCGTGCACAAGTCCAGGTTCTGCAGGCAGGAACCAGGGGCTCCGATGAAAATCTATTGAAGGTCCTTGATGAGTTTCTGGGAGATGATGGCTGTCCAAAGACTAGCTGGGAAATTCTTCCTGAGTGCTGGAATCACTTCCACTTTTAAGGCATTCAGCTGATTGGATAAAGCCTCACTCACTGCTAATGGCAATCTCCCTGATTGATGTAATTGTAATCAGCTATCTATGCAGTAAAGTCATTGGTGACAAAATTTTTATAAATGCCCTTGTATTACAATTAGCCCAGTGCTTACTTGACTCAACAACTGGTCACAATTACCTGGCAGAGTTGACGCACAACCCCCATGGGGTATCAGTAACTGATCCCATTATTCTAAATTAGATTCTCTTCCTGTAAGCACTCATAGCCCCCTTCCCACCATTTTTCCCCAGAGTCCTTAACAAGCACACTGCAATGTTGGTTTAATTGTCTTGCCTACTAGGCTATAAGCTCCTTGAAGGCAAGGACCTTAATCATTTTCATATCTTCAGCACTTAACATGGACCCTGCAGGTCGAAGGTGCACAGTAAGTGGTGTTTTGAATTTGTAGAGAAGAATTTCTTTTTTGTGTTTGATTATGTAGGTTGCGCACTTATTTTTTTGAATTCTATGTTTATTACTATAAAATTTAGAAAGCCTAGGATTTACATGCTAAGTTGTAAAGTCCTTCAGAAAACAAGTTGGAAAAGTATACTTTTATGGGGAGGTTACAAATGACAACTCTGGTTCAGAATAGAATATATATATAAAGAAAACAAATGAGGCATCCTGTGGTGTCCTTCAGGGGAGCCCTTGGAACCACAGGAGGCAGCACAGTGTGTCAGAACGGGAGTTCTGGAAGTCTGGAGGTTCCAGCTCTGAGGCTCTGACCTAGCTAACTGTGTGCCTGTATCACTTCACCTTTCTAGTCTACAGTTTCCTTGTCTTTCAGAATAAGGCAGTCAGTCTAGAAAATCTGCAAAACCCTTTGCAGTTCTAAAATGCTATCATTTTGTCTTAATGATAGTACTTATTAAGATGAATGCATTCTCACAATTAGATACTGCCTTTACAAATAACCTTTGTCATAAGTTTTTGAAATTATGGTCAATAAGTGTTGTTTAATATTATAATAGACTAATGTACCTATCTGACTTTGCCACTTTAACATGTTTATTTCCTAAAAAAAAGAAACAGCGCAGCAACTTTAGATAGAAGCTTATATATCTATTTTAACTTCCTAATACAAAATTGTTACTGACATGAATTTGAGAAAATTCAAACATTTTGAAAGGATTTTGACTAGAGTAAACTAGTCTCATTCTTTCTGGACAAAAATTTAATAAGATTGACTCCCTGTTTTCCACAGGGGAATGCCAGCTTTTCTTTTTCTGGAAGGTAGAAAAATAACACTTATTGAATGTCTGCTATAGAAGTTATTCTGCTAAATCCTTTCACAGCCTTTTTTCATTGATCATCACATTCATTTGTGGCACAATGTTTTTGTTTTTAAGATTCATTTATTTATTTCTCTCCCCTTCCCCCCGTTGTATGCGCTCTGTGTCCATTTGCTGTGTATTCTTCTGCGTCCGCTTGCATTATCCAGCGGCACTGGGAAACTGCGTTTCCTTTTTGTTGTGTCATCTTGCTGCGTCAGCTCTCGGTGTGTGCAGCACCTCTCCTGGGCGGGCTGTGCTTTTTTCACGCAGGGTGGCTTTCCTTACAGGGCACCCTCCTTACGCGTGGGGCTCCCTTATGTGGAGGTGCCCCTGTGTGGCACGGCATTTCTTGCGCGGCAGCCCTGCATGTGGGCCAACTTACCACACTGGTCAGGAGGCCCTGGGGATCAAACCCTGGACCCTCCGTATGGTAGACAGATGCTCTATCAGTTGAGCCACGTCTGCTTCCCACAATCTTTAATTAACAATGGAGAATAGCTGATCATAGAAAGTTGATACATAGAAAGTGTTTAAACCAGAGGTGATTATTATACATGATCAGGGTTGAGCTCTATGGTTCTAATATGTTTTAAGTATCTCTAGATTTTTTACTTTGGCTAGCCTATGAAAAAGCAGAATATAAATGTTTGAACTGTATTGTCTGAGCCTTCTGCAGAAATGCCATCCTTAAATTATAGTTTATTTTTTTTGCTTTGTTTTTATACAGAGGCTTGATTAGGAAATTGCCTTAAGAATTTGTTTCGATATCTTCTGCAAAATAATGGTTACTAATACTATTCACTATGTTACAGAATGTCTTTTACATAGTAAATTGACCTAAATTTCTGCTGAGCTTAGCTCCAAGGAAAATGTTGATATGAAAAATTATGTATGCTTCCTGTTTGTTAGAAAATGAAAATTATGTAATGACATCTCTTTAGTTTAGTAAAGAAATTCAGATTTATAGCTGAAGCTTGTAATCTACTCATCTCTAGTTTCTGCAGGTACTTCTATTAGATGAGCTCAGTTTAAATATTATGTGTTATGTATAAAGGTGTTCTTTGTAAATTTGCCTTAAGCCCTTCTGGGAAGCAGGAAGGATATAAATCTGAAAAATAATGCGTAAGTCCATATTGTTTCCCATTGTTTTTATTTTTTTATTAGAGAAGTAGGTTTATAGGAAAATCATGTATAAAATACAGAGTTCCCGCATACCACCTTATTATTAACATTGCATTAGTGTGGTACATTTGCTGCAATGTCCATTGTTTTTGAAAATGACACACTTTTAAAGTTGGATGAAAACTGCTGTGACAGCTGTAGTTCACACTAAACAAATGTTGACCCTTGATGTATGTCCGTGGTCACTTCACAGTTGCTCTTGCTATTAGCTTTGCCTTGTAGGTTATGATAGGCCTGATGCCGGTGGTCCCAAAAGAGCAATTTCATTCTTTGTATGATACTCAGGCAGCAGTTTCCCTATCACCTATAGTTATCTCATGTTGTGTCCTTAAAAAAAAAGGCAGTTCTTTTTAGCGAGTCCTGCTTCAGTGACTTGCTTAGCAGCTTTTGTGTATCTTGCTATTTATTGTTCATTCTTCACACGTGTCTAGCCCTGCAGAGAGAGCTGTAAATAAAAATTCACTTCATTGTGCTGATAATCTGGTTATATTCCACAACTTTGTTCATCTTGGTCTTGCTCTGCTTGATGTAAGTATGACTTATATGGGATATAGATAAAATAATACTCTATGCTAGATGTGACAGCTATGGTAGGTCTGAGCCTCAAAACTGTAATAAATTATATAGCAGAATTTGACTCTGTTTTGGTACTGTTCTGTCTTCTTAGTCTGAATGTTCTGTTTGAGTGGGTTTCATTGATCACTTTGACTATGTATAATCAAATGCTAAGATATCTAATGGCGATTAGGTGTCAGTGAATATTTGAATAAAGAAAGGTTGACAGCTTTAAAATTTTTGTTCTCAATCAAAGGATTAAAAAAGATTTTCCTCTGTTGAATTTGGCCTGCCCAGTCACAATCTTCAGATTCAAGCTGGTTATTCTTACTTTACACCCTTAGATATAATTTATAGACTGCACTATCTTTTCTGGACCCAGTCCTAGTATCTTGAAGATATTATGTTCCCTTCGTCTACCCGTTTCTCCAGCTGCTACTCTTGATTACTTTGGTCCCTTTCCCTCTAACTTACCTTGTCATTCATTTTATTCAATGTGTATTTCTTTCATTTTTCATATATATTCATGCTGTAGTTATTTTAGGCACCACTTATTTGTCCTGGATTATTTTGGTTTTATCAATTGATTTCTAGTCCATAAATATATTAGCTTTGTATATTTACATTTAGTTTATATTAAAGAAAATCAAAGAGAGGTCCATCTAATATATTCAAGCAAAGTAGTACCCAAATAAAATTGCATGTTTTCCTCAAATTATCATTATTTGAAAACAGCTAATCCTGGATTTCTTTTTCCATGATTTTTGATGATACTTAGTCAGAAGAGGTTGAAGAGTTTCCAGGGTTTCCAAAACACATTTTGTTGCAATGTCTCATCTATAGTTTTAGCCTCAAGGTCACTGTAAGGTATGTCCTAGGAAATTGTATTTGGGCTGTTTTTCCAGCAGCAGGGATGGATTTGTGACCAATGACACATTCCTACCCATTTCCCTTGTGACTCTTGGCCTGCTCCTGAGGCAGTTGGCCAAGATGAATGGTAGAAGCTATAGTGGTGGAACAAAGTGAAGCTAACATTGAGGATTTAGCTTTGGCCTTATTAGTGTCTCGCATGAGATGTTGAATATTGATAGACTGAAAATTACTACCATTATTCCAGGATCCTAAAAGAACTTTCAAGCTCTAGTAGACAAGTCTCAACATTATTGTGAACTAATCTGTGATATTATCTAGATTTTTCAGGAAAAACATTTAAAGAGGGTAATTACTAATGAGAAGGATGCAGATGAGTATTGAAGCTGAGTTTGGGTCCTGTGTAGTGTTTCTGTTTTCCTCCTCGTGCTGTCATTAGTGGTCTTCTGTTAACATAGATCACTGGTTCTCATTGTGACCCCTAGACCAGCAGCGTTAGCATCTCTTGGGAACTGGTTGAAAATGCAAATTATTGGGCCCTATTTTAGACCCAACCTAATAAAAGGTATGGGGGTAGAGCTGATAGTTTTTGTTTTAACAAGCCCTACAGGTGATCCTGATCATGCTAAAGTTTGAGAACCACTGCCTTGGATCTTGTGCTAATTGGTGCCTCCTAGAAACTCCATCAAAGTTAGTGAAATGGTCTAGGCTAAAAGTAAGATCAATGCTAGAGCTACTAGAATCCTATTATTTGATAGCATTTTTGTGAAAATGTTGAGAAGGAGGTAAAAGTCATCTCTTGCAGATTTATTATATCTGATTTTTGGGAAAATTTTTGAAGCCTTCTCTTTTTCAGACATGAGTAACACAAATCAAGAATACATATACAGTGGGTGGAGATCTACACAATGACTGAAAGAATACTGAATTCCCATCCTGGGGAGCTCTGTTACATTCTCCAATGGAACAGCAAGAATCCCGCTAGTACAGGGGCAGTGCCTAGTGAAGGAGGACAGACATAGTAGAAGCCTGGCCCCAGGCCCTTGATATTGATGATTGTACATATGAACCTTTTCTTTTGAAATTGAAACTTAGCCTAGTATTATATGTTGCCTAAGAGTTACCTCCTGAGGGCCTCCTTGTTGTTCAAATGTGGCCTCTCTCAAAGCTGTAGTCAGCATATAAATGCACTACACCCAGGCATGGGGCACGACTCATGGGGATGAGCCTCCCTGGCACCAAGGGACTATTACCAAGTGCCAACTAGCAGTGCACCTGGAAAAAGACCTTGACTGGAAGGGGGAAATGGTAAATACAAATGAGTTCTTATGGCTAAGAGATGTCAAAGTGAGTCAGGAGGTCATTCCAGAGGTTACACTTATGCATGTCTCAGCAAGATCTCATCCACTGCCACAGTAAATATTGCGTCAAATGGTGGGTCTCTTGACAGCTCTAGAAAAATACCCTATAGGCAGAGCAGACAGCTCAGGATTTTGATGCCCTGCCGGTGAGCCTTTCCTTGGAACTTGTGCTCCCCAGTGACAGAGTTGGACCCATTTGTGGTTTCCCTACACATGGCTCTTCTGCTCCTTCTATTCGAGCCTATAGTTAGGACTATACTTGATAGGTGTATGTCCAAGAGACTTAAATCTTTGGTCCATCCATGTGCCAGTTGGGCACTGAATCTCAGCAGAGTCACAGAACCTACTCTCCAGTTCTTGGACTCATCCAGAACAACTAACAAGGAGATGATGATGGACAACACCCATCCCAAGGAACACAGAGAGTCTGCAGCTGCAAGGAAGAGAGTTCCATCTATCTGCCCCTTGTGATCTAAGCCTCCTTTCAGTTAGAGGCATAGGAGAATCACCATTCATCCCCAAATCCTCAAGATTGGAGAATGGACAATGGACTAAAGTAGATTTACTATTATTCTACTATAGACTTACTGTTATTCTAGCAATGGAAGAACTTTTATCATTGATGTGGTGGCAGTGGCTACCGGTGGTTCTGAGGGGAGGGAGAAGGAAAAATAGGTAAAATATGGAGTTATTTTTGGGACATTGGAATTGTCCTGCATGATGTTGAAATGATGGATATGGGCCATTGTATATTTTGTCAAAACTTATAAAATTGTGCAGGACAGAGTGTAAACTATAATGTAAACTATAATCCACACTTAGTGGCAGTGCCTCAGTATGTGTTCATCAGTTGTAGCAAATGTACCACACTAATGAAGGATGTTGTTAATGTGAGAAAGTGTGGGAGGGGGAGGGAGTGGGGCATATGGTAATCCCCTACATTTTTAATGTACCATTTATATAATCTGAGGTTTCTTTAAAATAAATTTAAAAAAATACTTATTTTAGACTTTTTCTTAATAATGGAACCTAGGTAAGATACATGAGTGGTGGCATGCATTTTTTTTTTTTTAGAGAAAGTGCTATAAAGGAGAAATTCCAGGAGACAGTCACCTGAACCAATAACACCTTGATTATACCCAAAGGAAGGAAATAACCGGGTTCCAGATGTCCAGAGAGTAGTATGTCTACTTTGGAAAGCTGCCAAGTTAGTGCTTTTGTATTGAAATCAGTAGTGCCAAAGGTTACCTGTAACCAGTGGAAATCCTCCAGATTTTAGTGAGGAATAGTTTCCTTTTTTAAAGAAATTGGTTTGAATATGTAGAGCATAACTTATTCTTGTGCCTACTGTATGTAATGCTTAGTTAGTGGATAAAATTAAAAACTGTTAGAGGGATGATAGTCAAGGATAAGGAGTGATTTTTATAAGCCTGCTTTCCACAGGAAACCAGGTTAAGAATGAAACTAAAAAAAAGGTGGAAAATAATTGATACAAAGCTATTAAAATAAAAGGGACTTTGGAAGAAGCCCTCCTAATGAAAATAACCTCAATTCCCTTTCCTATAGCTTATTATAGAAGTAATTGTGCTTATCCCTCCTAATGTGTTTCTGTACATGTACCAATATTATCATCACTGTAGACCATTAATAAGCAAGCTTCATAAATCTTCCCCAACCCAAGTAAATAGGACCCATGGGTGATAGGTAATTGCTGATGAATTTTCCTTCTTTCAGAGACTCTTTTGAGAGTATTTGAAGTGATTGACTCTTATAATCTTTAAATACTTTTTTTGGTCTAGATTAAATAAGGGTAGTTATTATGTTTAAATATAATAAAATAAATTAACTTAAAATATGTTTTAATTTATATGCTTCAAAAAAAAAATCTAAATCCTGATGTTTGGAAAATCCTTCTCTTTAATTTTTTTAAACTTAGGGTTTAGGTTAAGTAGGGTAAAACAGAAAATCTAAACTAACAGTGGTTTCAAACAAGGTATTTTATTTTATTTTCCCCACAAAAATCCCAGAGAAAGTCACTGTAGGTCTCTGTGGATCTGAAGCAGACTCTTTCTGACTAAGTTCTCGTCCGTTCCTAAGGTTACCGTATGAACCAAACGTGCTGTTGAATCTCTGGCCATTGCATATTCATTCCAGTCAGAAAGGAAGAGGAAGGGAGAAAGGACATACTCCGCCTCTTTAAAGGACACTTTTTTAGAAGTCCTGTACCGTTTTCTAACTTAGAAAATGAAACGTAGACCCATGGCCACACTAGCCACATAGAAGGCTTGGATACGTAGTCTTTTCTGGTGGGCATTGTACGGTGCTAAGAGTGGGACGTATTGTCATTAAGGAATAAGGCGAGAAGGGACCCTGGAGACCACCAGCAGCTTCTCCCACAGTATATAACTGAATCATTTGAAAGACATTTTCCAGTTAAAGTTAGCAATACTTCGTGAATGCTAGAGACACTCTTAGATTTGCAAATGCAGTGAACAAAATAGAAAATATACTGGGGGTGGGGGTGGGGGATATACTGTAGCAGACCAAAAAAGAGAACTGTATCTTGAAATACTCTAAACTCTAATTTTTAAAATTTTCTACCTTTTTGGGTATCCTAATTTAGGGCCATAAAATGAAAACGATACATTTAATAATGGCTAGATCAGTCATTGAAGGGCAAATAGACATCAAATGAAGAATGGTCAGTGGAGCTATTTGCTTTCTTATTTAATTTGATGCACTCAAGGAGTCGGATGGTAAAGTGGTATGGTGATGAGGATGATGGCCTGCCTGCCCTGCCTCCTCCTCTCCAGTACGGAGAACATTTTTAAGCCAAATATCCATGGGTTTTTATCTCTCTCCACTCCCACGCCCCCAAATATTGCATCGGGTTCTATTTAGGTATTTTCTCTCATTTCAATTCTAAGGGTGTGGGTCTCCTTAAGGATAACAAAGCTGGCTGTTTTAGGCCAAGCTCGTAATGAATGATTTGTCAGTATTTTGTGTTGGTTTTTATGTCCTTGACATAAAAAACATAAGAATGAATGTTAAATATATGGGGGTCCTGTATTGGAGTTTTGCTCTCCAAAATAGTAAACAGTATTAATATTATTAATAACCACAATAATATTTCCTATTTAGTGAGTGCTTAAATCTGCTGGTATGGTGCTTAATCCCACATATGCATTTTCTCATATAATTCTCCTCACAAGTATGTAAAGTAAACAGCATTATTTTTTCCACGTTGCAGACACGGAATCTGAAGATTAGAGAGAGCAGTTTGGCATTTGAACCTAGGTTGTTTGACTTCAGAGTCCACATGCTGTAAGGAGCCAATGCTGCCTGAAAATCTGGCTCCCAGGCCTAGGCCGAGGCTGGGGAGTTGGGGGGCATTCCCAGCACAGCCTGGCGGGGCGGTTGATGGAAACGTGCTTTCCCTGGACGGCTGCCCTGCTCAGCTGGGAAGGGCTGAGAAAGACAGCACGTTAGGACATCGAGAGCGTCCACTTAGGGAGGTGATTTTTCTCTTGCTTTGAATGTTTTCTTTTTCTGACAGAAGGCAGGATACTTTTTTCTTTGTCTAGTGATTAAGAGGGTTAGTATTTTCATTCAAAAAAACAGTTTTACATTTTGACGATCTAATAAATTATGAAGTAAACATGCTGTCAAGGCCCCCACCCCGACCTCACCTCACCACCAGGTTTACGGAACAATTTAGAATAATTTATTGTAGGATTCCTTGTATATCTGAATTCCCCTAAGTTCCTTTGTGTTTGTTTACAGTTAATGTGTTAAGAGCCATTGACATTTGAAGATCATCAGAAGTGAAGATAAAACATCTCAAAAATTACAATGTAAGTGAATGGGAAAATGGAATTAAAACATGGACAAAAGTTAATATTGCCAACAATATTTCTGGAATCCATATATTATCCCCAATGAAATTTAAGTATTTTATTAATCAGTGACTCCAAACTTCAGTCCTAACTCCAAGTCCCAGTCCTTGAAATTCTGTGTTCTCTTCTATTGCAGACAGCAGTCACTAAATTTTATTCATCTGGTAATTTTCCATTAGAATTCTTTTGGCTTCCACTCACCATTTTTTTCCTTTTCCTCCTTATATTTTGCAGTTTGGCTTGGGAGGAGGGTGGTGAGTGATCATGCTATATTTAAAATTATATAGAGACCAAGGTCTTCATTTTCCAGCTGCTGATGCACGTGACATATTTTAGCTAGTTTTAACTTTGCTACAGTTTTGTGTGTTTGTCATAAGAACGGTGCTTGGCCAGCTAACAGCCATCCCCCTCCCCTCATCCTCTCCTTTCTTCCTTACCTCTCTGTCCCCCTCCCTTCCTTCCTTCCTTCCTTCTTTATAAATATTTGTTTAGCCTCAGCTCCACCCTGCACATTACACTGGATCCTGATTTCCTAAGAGCTTTGTGTGGAGACCAGTCATAGCATTTTTTTTTTAATGTTAGGTTAAAAAAATATGAGGTCCCCATATACTCCCCACCCCCCTTACCCCACTCCTCCTACATCAACAACCTCTTTCATCATCGTGGCACATTCATTGCATTTGGTGAATACATTTTGGAGCACTGCTGCACCGCATGGATAGTGATTTACATTGTTGTTTACACTCTCCCCCAGTCCACCCAGTGGGCCATGGCAGGACATACAATGTCTAGCATCTGTCCCTGCAGCACCACCCAGGACAACTCCAAGTCCTGAAAATGCCCTCACATCATATATCGTAGCATCTTTTTGTACTATTAGGGGCACTGGAGATGGTCTAATTAGTGTTTCTCGGCTATGGCCAAGGACCCCTTCAGTCACTTGGGTGCTTAGTCAGAATTGAGCTTCCTTGGTCCCAGCCCTGACGTTCCGAATCCCTGGGAGTGGCCCAGGAATCTGTGCCTAATGCTTGAGCTGCTCGACAGCTCTGAGTTTGCACATGTGGGAACAGGCCTAGAGGAGGTCAAAGCTTACCAGAGACAGTCAGTGCAGAAGGCCGGGAAAGGCGGTTTCTTTTCCTCCGAGGGCACAGAGCCTTTAGTACCCGAGCTGGCCTCCAGTCCCAGTTCTAGACTTTACCAGGCTTTCATGACTTCTGTTGGGCTAGACAGCTCCAGTGTGTTTCATGTCTGTAGATCCCTCTCCAGACAACACATATAAAATCATAACCAGTCCATTACCTTAGGAAAAATACCTAAAAAGCACACTGGAGTTATGTGTATGAAAAACCTGTACTGTTTCTTCATCTTTAGTCAGATGTAGGACTGAGTCTGATATTGAAATCACTGGTGGGTGGGAGGGGAACTGGTAGCTCAGGTAGAGGAAAAAACATTTGTTTTGTTTTGTTTTTTGGTCTCCATAGCTCCCTCCCTACCTGAAATTTTTGAATGATGTAGCTAGAATAGTATTTTATAAATAGTTGTACTTGATAAACTCTACAATGAACAGTTTACTTTTAAAAAGTTTGGCTTTTCCTTTGGATTCTATGAGTTGTACCTTTAGAAGTGGTTTTATTTGCTTTGTACAGAGTCTGGTGTTGCATATACTGAGTCAGTTATACACAGTTTGATAACTGATAGTCACAGTATCTGAGGGAGTGAGATTCTGAAGTAATTTCATAACCGAAAGAGTTTGAATTAATTTTAGTATTGTGTATATTTTCTATTGTATTAGGTATGTTATATGGGTTGTTACTGAATTGTAACCATACATTATTAAATGTGCTTATCCTGATTTATTTGTAGTACTGTGCAGTTTTTAAATTACTAGTACATATTACCACAAATGCCATTACCCAATTTTGGGACACATTTTAATTGTAAGAATAAAATAAATGACGTCTTTAAATAACTTTTTAGTTTCTAATAAGCTTATTTTATTTTGTAATTATAAATTTTCTTTCCATTAAATATTTTTTTATTCTTTTTGTAACCTTAACTCAGAATCTTAGCGATTTTGTATCTAATTATCTCATTTTTTGATGTTGGGACACTAAGGTCAAGGAACTTGCCTATGGGTGGAAGTTTTAGAAATGTTAACAAACTTATGAGCAAACAGTGAAATGTATTATACTTCTATGATGATATGTATGAAATGCTTTTAAAACTGTGAAGTGCCACACAAATGTAAAGTTTTATTGTTACTGCTATGTTATGTCCACTGAGTTTCCTTATGATTTAAATAATAAAATTTCCTCTTTAATTTAAAATCAAAAAACATCCATATGCTTATCACTTGGTCTATTCTCTCATTTCTTGTGCTCAGATTTTATTGGCGTCTCTAAGGGCATGGTACAGGTTACCTAAATTTCTCTTTGTGCTAGTCCAGATTGCATAGTTACACAAAGTACTCAGCATATTATTTCTATGTTGGAAGACTGTCAGTAATATTCTATGGAAGAAAATGGTGAATGAGTCAACATGAATGTCCAGTATTATTCCTCAATGTAATCAAAGAAGATAATGGTAATGTTAACCTATTTTGGTCTACATCCTAGAATTACAAAGCTGTTTCACATATGTCATCTCAGTTGTTTCTCACAACAACCCTGCCAAAGCAAAGTACCAGAATCTGTTGGCTTTTATAATGGGAATATGTTTGGGGCAGAAGCGTACAGTTTGAAGGCCATGGAAAGTCCAACCCGAGGCACTGTCAGAAATGCTTCCTCACCGAAGGCAGCTACTGTTGATCTTGGTGTGAAGCCACATGGCCGCTGCGCTCTGTGAGGTTTCCTCCTTCCCTCGGGGCTCCCCTTTCCTCTTGTGCTGCTCTGTGGGCCCAGCCTCTTGGGCTTCGTGCTTCAGCGACCCTGGAGTCCTCTCTCTCCTGGCCTAGTGCTTGCTTCTTTCCGGGCCTCCTAGCTCAGTCTGGGCTGGCCTGCTTCCCTCCCAGTCTCAGCTGTGAGCTACCAGGCAACTAGCTCCATGCTCGCCGGGGCCTCTGCTGTGGGAGCCCTCTTTCTGTACATGGCAGGATCAAAAAATGCCAGAGCTCCCTCTTCCCATGTCTGTCTCAGTCTCTCTCTGTGTTTCTATTTATATCAGACCCAGCATGAAGGTGGAGACTCATCCTGAGTCACTGACATAGTCCAAGTCAAGGCCCTAAAGCTATCTTATCAAGTAATCTAATCAAAGGCCCGCACAGCTAAATTTAGTGCAATCAAAGGGTATCACACCTCGAGAAATACATCAGTCTACAAATGTAATCTTTCTCTTTTGGGATTCATGAAATCATCTCTGTCTGCCACAGCATTGCAGAGCCTCACTTGACAGATGGGTAACTGAGACACAGAGAGGTGCCAGTTTTCAGGCTCCCCTGCTTGTAAGAGCTCTAGCTAAAGTTCATACTTGGACTCTAAGTGCCAACATAGATCACAATATGGAAGTGGTAAAAGTGTTATGGAGTGTACCTTTTGTTATTTGAGCCAAATTCTAGCTATTGGAAAGTTGTCCATGCAGCCTAATTGTTTAGACCCTGTTTCTTTTCAAAAGTCTGACCCCTTCTGCTCTCTTTAAAAGAGACACAGGTATCATTTGGGTAAAAGGATGTGTTCTCAGCATGGCTTCCAGCATGTGCTTCCTAAAATTATTTGAGTGGTTAATTATTTAAAACAGTAGTCACTCTGGTCTTTAGAATTGTATTCAACTGTATAAACTGAAAAATATGCTATGTGATATGACTATGTAATGAAAAGTTCTGATTATTTCCTAGTTCTGATTTTGCTTCCTAACTGTGAGTCTGGATTAGACATTTCATTTCTCTGAGCCTTGGTTCCTTCATCTTGAAAAAGGAAAAAATGATACCATTGTCGTACTTTTACGGGATTGTTGTGAAATGCAAATACAGTAATTGATGATGATAATATAAGAGCAATAGTTAACCCCTATGTTGTGTTTGGCATGTGCTAAGCACTGTTTTAAGTGTTTTATATATTTTTATTTAATCTTCATAACAATCCTGTGAGCTGTAAGAATTATCTTCATCCCTTTTTATAGATGAGGAAAATGATCCACAGAAAAGTTAACTTTCTCAGGGCAATACAGCTGGTAGGTATTGGAGCCAGAATTCAGGAATAGGTGGCCAGCCTCAGAGTTGGTAATATGTTTGGAATATAATGTGAATGATAACACTTTGACATTGTAAAGGACAATGCTGATGTAAAATATTATTTCAAAACTTAAAAAAAAAAAGGTTTTCTTCATCCTTATCACGTAGAGAAGTAGAAAAAGAAAATAACAAGCAAAAAAAAACAAACCCTGCAATCCTATCTTTGTGATTCATGATTTCTAACACTCAGTGAATCTGGTAAATAGGGAGCAGTCAGTATTCAGAATCACGGAGGGAAGCCTGTGGCGGGTATGAATCTTGGAGTGAGACCTATCCATTAGATTTTTGATTTAACATTTTTGGGTTAGAGAAAGAGACTTTTCTTTTCCTACTGAATCTTTTAACTCATGCTCGGATGATAAACCATTTATGCTATCTCATTTATCTTCTACATTTATTAAGTTAAAAATACAGGGCATTGCATTTTAAAAAATAACTATAAACTGTGAATAAATTTGTCATTAGGGTTGTTTCCCACTTTGGGGGGCCCTGTGTATATTCTGACAAGTCTTTTGTGTCTAAAAGGCTTTATGAACACTGCAGGCCTTTTATTTTCTTTTAAATAAAATCTGTAACAGAATGCCTAGTAGAGCATGAGCAGTGCTTATAACACTAGTCCATTGTGTAAGTATTGAGAGCAAAATTTGCACTTTTATAGAAAAGCTTGCTTACAATCAAAATATAGAGGACATTCTTTGCTGTCCTTGGGCAGTTGCTATACATGTGCTTAGGACAGTACTTATAAGAAAATAGTTATTGAAAAAGACCGTGTCTTTCCATGAACTACTGAAGGGCAATTGAATTGGCAGTAGGAATGACACAGTTTAAATACGGCAAGTGGTTTAGGTCACGTTGTAATGGCTGTCCTGATAATGACTGGAAGTCAGGAGAAATGCACTCTCCCAAACCCTCCAGAGGCATTTGTGTACTAGGATACATGAAAAGATAATTGATTGTTCCCAGGTTTTTTGTAAAAAGAAATTATAGTACTGTTCCGTGTTTATCTGCATCTTTTCAGAAATTTTCACTTTTGCGAGAAATGTGTTCCAGCCCAGCTCAGGGCAGACCTCAGGACCAGGGCAGCGCTCGGCAGGGGTCAGACGTGAGCTTTTTGTACTGGGCCTGGCCGACAGGCAGGGGCTGCAGCAGAGGGGGCGGAAGAGTGGGAGCGGCGCCACCGAGGCGGGAAAGCGAGGGCCAGGGTCCCGACGCCTCCTCGCAGAGCCCGGCCCGGGTCAGCGGCCGGCCTGCGGTGGGAGGCCTGCGCGGCCTGGCTCCCGCCCTGCGGCGCGCTCCTCCGAGGGCCTGCCCCTTTGAACGGGCGCCTGGTGTGCACCGGCTGCTGCTGTGGCCGAGTCACCCTTTCGGGGGACGGGGAGCCCGGGCTGGTGCACACTGGCCCCCCAGGATGTTCTCAGGGGATTTTGAGATACTAGGTCAGAAGGCATAAAAGGAATATAAATAACATTTTTTGGCATCTAACGCTTGGACTTTATTTTCTGTTTTTTATTGTGAAATGCCTCCAAATATCAGTGTGATGGACAGCAAAGTGTGGTTATTCTAGTAACAGTCCAGCAACCCATGACTACTCCGGCAAGTCAGTGGAGCCAGAGAAGCTCAGTGCTGAAGGTTATGCTGAAAAGTGCTGGTGGGATTGGTTGTGTGATTGAAGCTTTGGGTCGATCTTCTGCTTGAATATAGAAGTAATGTATATATATATATGTAGTATGTGTGTATGTGCATATAGACGCACGTGTACATATTTGTTTTTTTCCCTCTAATGTTTGTGCTTTAAGTGGTGAATTGTTAATTAAAACTTTTTTTTTAAATTCAGAAGTTTATATATTTAGATTTCTTAGTGCAAACAAAGATGTTTTACAGTACAAATTCGAGTTTAAAATACTTTTTAAAAAAATTGGGTTGTCTTTTTTATTATTCCCCCCCGCTTTTGCTGTCTGTGTCCATTTGCTATATATCTGTTTCTCGTTTTGTCTTCTTTTCTCATTTTCTCTCCTCCAGGATTCACTGGGATTTGATCCTTGAGACCTCTGATATGGAGAGAGTTTCCCTGTCATTTGCACCACCTCAGTTCCTGGTTTCTGCTGCACTTCACCTCTTTGTCTCTCCTTTGTTGCATCACCTTCCTGCATGACTCGCCACGCAGGCACTGGCTCACTGTGCAGGCACTCAGCTTGCCGCACGGGCACTGGCTCCCCTTGCAGCCATGCTTTTCCTTTTTCTTTTTTACCAGGAGACCTCAGGGATTGAACTTGGGTCCTCCCATATGGTAGGCAGAAGCCCTATCACTTGAGCCACATTTGCTTCCCTGAAAAGTAATTTTATAACCAAGTGTTTTTGCTTCACTTTTTTTCTTTAAAGATATATTTTATTTATTTATTTTTCCCTACCCCTTCATTGTTTGCACTTGCTGTGTCTTTTTGTCTTCCTTGTTTCTTTAGAAGGCACTGGGAACTGAACCCGGACCTCCGATGTGGGAGGGAGGCGCCTCATCGCTTGAGCCACCTCCATTCCCTGCTTTGTCATGTCTCTCTATGTTTTTTCTTCTTGTGTCTCTTGTTGCGTCCGCTTGCTGCACCTGCCCATTGCTCAGGTTTGCTGTCATGCTCGTTCTCTCTAGGAGGCACCGGGAACCTCTGCTCCCTGCTTTGTTGTGTCTCTCACTATGCTTTTCTTGTTGTGTCTCTTGTATCAGCTTGCTGCACCTGCCTGTCACCCCAGCTCTCCTTCAGAAGGCACCAGGAGTTGAACCACGGATCTCCCATATGGTAGGCAGGAGCCCAGTCACTTGAGCCACATCCGCTTCCCTCCTTCGTTTTAATTAGTAGATTCCTTCTTAAAAAGAGATCTTTATTTCTGATTTTATCCTACCGTAATACCTTCTAAAAGAGGATGCTGTTTTATTTCCACGGTGCTGCTTGTTGAACACTTTCTATCAGCTAAGTACTTTCCACAAATCATCTTATTTGATCCTTTTTACAATCCTATCAGGTATCATTATCCTAATTTTAGAGATTTAGAAAGAACTTTGATTAAGTAACTTGCCTGAATTATCATTTGGTAAGTGGTGGAGCTGAGTCTGTGTGACTCTAAAGCCCCTGTTTTTCACCACAAAGCGCTTGGCTCATTCTGTGTTCTCTTCTGAGTTCCCATTGTATTCTTTCTCACACAGAACTATTCTGAGATATTATGTATCTGGCATTTATTAGACTCTCAGTCCCTTGAAGCAGTGGATCTGTTTTCGACTCTTCCTAGTGCATTGTGATATTAGTAAATGTTTGTGAAAGGGAGGGGAGGGTAGGAAAGAGATTTCGGAGGTTCCCGCTCCCCAAATGGAGGACAAGAGTGGGAAAAGGAGGAAGGAAGATGGCTAGGAGACCTGTTGTTTGAAGTGCAAGTCCTTTGTCTGCAGCCTTTCAAGGACACTCAGGTAGTGCTTTGCAGCTGGGAATATTTGGGAGGGATAAGTGAGCCCCTGCCTTCTGGAGACAGATTTCTCTGCTGTCATAGCATTAGCAGGTCCAGCAATATTGAGTCAAGGAGTACTTTGTGGTAGATGCCAGATTTGTTTGTTTATACATAATTTTCTTAATTTTCAAGTATTTACCCTGATTTATTCTCAGGCATGAGTATAACTAAAAGAAAAAACCCCAAATCTAAATGAAACAAAACATAGGAAAATGGAGAGTGCTATCTTATTTAAGGATACTGTTTTGAAAAGCATATAGAGAACTAATTCCTTTCCCCCCTTCCCCCAATAATTAGTTTGTATAACTCTGCTCACCTAAATGCTACACTTTGAAATGGAAGTTTTGAGACCAGAAGGGGGGAGCATTGCTCTTAGCTAGTGTAGCAAAGGAAAAAGGCATTCTGTCCTAGTAACAGCATAACAGTAAACGTGGGAATGACTAAGAGTCAGATGATGGTATTTTGTTTTGATCTTGTGGTGGCAGGAAAACTCTTGTTACTCTCACTGAGATAGGGCAAGCTTGTGTGCATGTTTGTATTTATTTGGTTGTTTTTTAGAACCAGAAGTTTCATTAGAAATAAAGAGAATAATATAGTTTAAGGTGGAATGAATGGGTAAAGGAGGGGCAGTATTTAATGAGAGTGACTTCCCATTTACAAGGCCATGGCTCTGTGAATTTGTATGCAGTTATTTGTGAATGTCAGTTCACAAAAAAAAATGTCTGTTTTTGCTAAGAGTAGATAATGAATCAGATTTAATACATTAGAATAATTTTAGTAGAATATAGTTGTGGTTTTATTTTAAGAGGTATTTTGAGCGTTTTGGGTAAAGGATCCTATGTAAACATGAGTAAGTGCACAGGTAAAGTAAAATTGAAATTATTAGCGAGAGTATTCCAGAGTGCCCACTTTACTCCGATCAAATTTGTTGCTTCGAAAACTGTTCTCTTTAAAATAACTTCATTCATTTACAGTATTATGTTTTACTTATAATATTTTTTGACAGAGCACACTTGACTCGTCTGGATAAAGATGCTTTTGAGGGTAGGGATTATGTTTTGCCTCCTTGTGGAATACTGTAATTGCTTTTGTTCCGAAGTACATTTAACTCTGAATTATTCTGAATCTTATTTCTTGCGTATTATCCAGGGCCTGGAAACTCTCTCTCTATTTATGATTTAGAAATTTGAGCTATGCCAGTGCTCTTTTGTGACTTCATTAAAGGATTTATGGGAACAGAAGGGATCATGATTGTAACTGAATTTATTTTTTAAGTACCTGTTCTGGTGAAATGTGTGGGCAGTAGAAGCACCCATGCAGCTGGGGTCAGGAACAAAGTCCCCTGCTGCTGCACTGGAGAGAGCCTTTCTGTGGGGAAGTTCACAGCAAAACCAGGACACGATGGTGAGGAATGAGTCTTTGACTCACATATTCAAGTGCTACAGCTGTGTGGGGGGGCGCTTGGGGGCATTTTGACTATCACGAGATGATAGCGATATTAAGGGGTCAACTCCAGGACAGCATATGTTTCCAGTGTTTAACTCTTCAGTTCTTGTGTGGTACTAGGATTCAGATTTGAACTTGGAGCGCCTGTGTGCCCCTCCTCCTGTAAGTCCTACTCCTGGGCGTGATGGAGTGTCACCATGGAAAGGCCCTCACTGCTCAGCACTGCCCACTTCCTTTCAGGGCCTGCGCAGGCTGAAAAGAAGTCTTTAGAATCTAGGAGTGGGTCTGTCCAACCTCTCAGTTAAGTGGGTGGTGGATATTGGAGAATGACTGCTTAGGAAGCACTGAGAAAAACTCTAATTTGGGGTGGGGGTATCTTAAAGCAGATGCTGTCGGATGGACTTCCCTTAATTTGAATAGTAGCATCATGCTTTTCATCTCTACCATTTGAAATTGTTATGAAATTAAGGACCTCTTTAAAAAAGTGAAAATATGTATTTGAATCATGAACCCAGGAACTTTTATGTGTCTTTTCATTTTTGCTCTCACATTCTATCCAATTTGACTTTTGTCAAAAATGAGATTGTTGGAAAGAAGTTGGGTGTGCGCAGTATCGAAGGCCAGGACACGAGAACTCTGAGAAGGAAATTGATTTATTTCAACCGGCCGGACTCGGCGCACTCTTGTCCTAATAAAAACCGAGCCCCAAATAGAATTTTTCGGTCCCTTTTATACAGAGGAAATAAGAGTAGGGAGACAAACGGTGCTTGTATGCAAAAAGACTTTTTGTTAGTTTCTTCAGGTGTTTTATCTGAGTAGTAGATAGGTTATTTCTTCCAGGTAAGCTTGATTTAACACATATTCCCCACATTCCAAGCCAGCTTGAATTTAGCATATCCTCCACGTTTCTTCTGGATGCAACCTTGAATACACATTCAGTCTTACATCCTTTCTGAACATTTAAAGACTGTAGGGCCTTTATTACTTATTTGGATTTCTAGAGACTAGGTACACTTGGAAACAATTTTGAATTTATGCACAGGCTATAGTAGATGACATGATTTCTTTTGACATTTTGTGACTTTTCCACGTCTTTTATTCTTTGTAATGAAAGATCTGATCTTCTGAAATATTCCATTACTTCTTGTGTTTTCCCTATAAATCAGTATCCCTTTAAATTATCTTGGTATGAATAGCTCTGGCCTGCTATTTTGTTGCTGTTTTGTTGTTGTTTTTAAGGCGGTCCAGGGCCTCTCAGAAGCACAGCTGCTCTGAACTACATCTGTCCCCATTTCGTAGTGATAATGGCTGTGTTGTAAATTCTAATCTCTAAAAGAGTTCTTACTTGTAAGTAGGATGCTGTCATAGTAAACAAGCTTTACTGAGTTTGTGCCCTTTCCAAACTAGAAAACAAAAACTTACCTGCACCTTCATATTTTTTATGTAACATTTATGTAATCTAATCTTTAAAAATTAAAATAAAAACAAAACAAAACAAAAAATGTACCTGCAAACATTAGGGAAGAACCAGTTAAAAATGGCCGTGATTTGAAGAGGAATGTGGGAGGGCATGCCTCCAGGTGGCGCCCACGAGGAGCCATGTTACCCCCTTTGTCTTCTAGAAGATTCCTTTTGTTTATAGCTCTAAACCGAAGGCTTCAGCAATTTAATCACAACTTTATTTTCTACTTTTTACACATTGTCAGTTGCAGGGTACTGTCACCCCCCCCCCCCTTTTTAGTAGTGGTATTTATATGTAAAAGCAGAGTTTATAAAGCATTATCACAGAATTTTCACTTGGTACTTATAACTACCAATGAGATAAGTAGAGCAGGTATTTTTGTCCCCATGAAATTGAATTTTTTTTGGGGGGGTGCTAAATGGCTGTCCATGACTTATGAGACCTAATTTTGCTTTCTCTTTGCATACTTTCAGTTAAATGCCCAGTTTTTGCCCCCTTGAGGCAGTATCCCTCCCATTGAGAATGTATGGTCTAGACATTGGGGATATAATATTGAACAGTAGTGAACAAAACAGACAAAACTTCAAACCCTAACAGGGTTTATATATATACACACACATACATATGTATATACATATATGTATTTATATATTTTTAGGATTTATCAGGGATTGAACTTGGAACATTGTACATGGGAAGCAGATGCTCAACCACTTGAGCTACATCCACTCCCAAGAGCTTATATTTTAAGGGAAGAAAGGGAGACAGAGAATAAAATGAAACAAAAAGTATATGGGATAGCAGTAAGTACTCTGGGAGAAATAATGAAGGGAAGGAGATAAAGAATGAGGGGTAGGTTTGAAACTATTTACAATTTTAAATAAAATGGCCTGCAGAAGAGCTCCCTAAGAAGCTGGCATTTGGGAAAAAAAAAAACAGATGAAAGAAGTGAAAAGGAAAATATGGGTCTCTTTGGGAGAAGTTATAGGCAGAGATAACTGAAGGTGTAAAAGTCCTGAAGTCAAAGAATTTGCCTGGAATGTTTGAGGCACAGAAAGTAGGCCTGTGTCTAGAATATAGGGGAGCAAGAGGGAGAGTAGTAGATGAGGTAAGGGAGGTAAGGAGTGGCAGGTGTATTGTGAAGGTCTTGTAGGCTGATTTAAGGACTTTGACTTTTATTCTGAGTAACAGTGGAAGGCATTGGAAGGTTTTGAGCAGAGGAGTGACCATGAAGAGATGTTTTAGAAAGGATCACTTTGGGGAAGTAGATGTGGCTCAAGCAGTTAAGACTACCACATGGGAGGTCCTGGGTTTGGTTACCAGTGCCTCCTGGAAAAGATGAGCAAGACAGCAAGCTGGCACGATGGGCTGGCGCGGTGAGCTGATGCGACAAGATGACACAAAGAGGAAACACAGTGAGAGACACAACAAAGCAGAGAGCAGAGGTGGCTCAACTAATTGAGCACCTTTCTCCCACATGGAGGTCCCAGATTTGGTTCCTCGTGCCTCTTAAAGAGAAGATGAGCAGACAGAGAGCACACAGTGAGCACAAACAAGGGGGGGGGTGTGTGGGCAGGGATAAATAAATAATAAAAATCTTTAAAAATAAAAGGATCACTTTGGCTTCTGTGTTGAGAAGCAAAGGGACTGGTTTATAAGCAGTTGGAATCATCCAGGAGGGAGCTGGTAGTAGAGATGATGGCGATAGCAGAAGAGGAGAGGCATGACTGAATGCTGGGCGTGTTCTCACAGTGCAGCCAGGAGGATGTCCTGACTGGTTGAATGTGGAGTGCAATAGAAGAGTCAAAGGTGACTCAAGTTTTTGGCCCAAGAAAGAAGAGGAGTAGAATTATCATTGACTGAGATGGGGGAGACTATTGTTGGAGCTGGTTTCAGGGAGAAGAGCCCAGAGTTTGGTTTTTGGTGTATTGGATGTCCACCTGAAGATGTTAAATAGGTTGTTGGAATCAGGAGTTCAAGAGAGAAGTCTGGGATAGAACTGTAAATTTGGGCTCATTAACTTAGAGATGGTATATTTAAAGCTGAGATTCTGGATGAGATTGTTAAGGAGGGGTGGTATATGTAGAGAAGACAAAAGGTATAAGGACCAAGCATTCAGGGGCACTCCAATATTACGAGGTTAAGAAGGTAAGAAGAAATCATAACTGGAGACCTGAGAGAACAAGTGGCCAGTGAGACAGGAGAAAAACTGTAAGAATGTGGGTTCTGAAAAACAAGTATTCAAGTATGTCAGATGCTGGTGCTGAATGAGGACTAAGTATCAACAGTGGGATTTAACAGAGTAGAGATTATTGAGGACCTTGATGAGCAATTTTGTTGTCATGATGAAACCAAAAGCTTGACTGAAGTGGGTTCAGGAGAGAATGAGCGATGAAGAATTGGAAGCAGGGCAGCGGACTTGGCCTAGTGGTTAGGGCGTCCATCTACCACATGGGAGGTCCACGGTTCAAACCCTGGGCCTCCTTGACCCATGTGCAGCTGGCCCATGCGCGGTGCTGATGTGCGCAAGGAGTGCCGTGCAGGGGTGTCCCCCGCATAGGGGAATACCACGTGCAAGGAGTGTGCCCCGTAAGGAGAGCTGCCCAGCGCGAAAGAAAGTGCAGCCTGCCCAGGAATGGCACCGCACACACGGAGAGCTGACACAGCAACATGACGCAACAAAAAGAAACACAGATTCCCGTGCTGCTGACAACAACAGAAGCGGGCAGAGAAGACGACGCAGCGAGTAGACACAGAGAACAGACAACTGGTGTGGGGCGGGGGAAAGGGGAGAGAAATGAATAAATAAATAAATCTTTTTAAAAAAAAAGAATTGGAAGCAATGCATATAGACATCTATTTCAAGGAGTTTTGCTATAAAGTTTACAGAAATGAACTGGAACCTGGAGGGGTTCCATGGAGAGAAACAATAACATGTTTTTATGCTGTTAGGAATGATTGAGTGCAGAGGGAAAATTTTATGATGGAGGAGCCAAAGGGATGAATTGCTAGAGAGATTTTCTTGAGTAGACAAGAGTGGATGGTGGCTAATGGAGGGACTGGCTTTAGTAAAGAGAATGGATAATTTCTCCATAGTAAGAGAAGGGAAGGTACAGTATATATGCACAAATGCACATAGGTCAAAGTTTGGTGAGCTCATGGAAGGTCTTTTTCTATTTTTTGTCAGTGATATAGGAAGCTAAGTCATCTTCTAAGATTCAGGATGAAGTTTGATGGAAGGTGAAGAAAAAGGTTGATGGAAGGTGGAGAAAGAAAGGAAGATATGAAATAGTTGTTTAGAAGCATGGGGGAATGTATGAACTAGGGAGCTCTAGACTGATTACTGGGCAGTATTAAGGGCCTAGTTGAGTTAAATGGTGATGAATTCAAAGTGAGTGCAGGCTGTAAGACTGTGTGTTTTTCTTTAGACTCGTACAGCTGTATGGGTGCAGGTCTGGGGTAGGTAGAAAGTTGACTTTAGCCAACCTTTGAATGTTACCACCTTAGTACCATGAAGAAAGCAAGAGTAAGGGAGTAATTATAATAAAGAGACATTTAATAGGCAGAGTAAAGAGAGGGGTGAGGACATGCAGTGGAGACAATGAAAGTGAATAGGAATAGTGGAGGTTCTGGTAGGATTGAACAGTTACAGGTGCCTGGGGTACTGGAGAATATAAAAGGATCACTTTGGCATCTGTGTTGAGAATAGACTGGGGAGCAGAAATGAAGGGACTGGTTTATAAGCAATTGGAATCATCCAGGAGGGAGATGATAGTGGAGATGATGATGATAGCAGAAGAGGAGAGGCATGGCTGAATGGAGGTCAGAGAGTAGAATGCTTGAAATTTAATTTATGGAGGTTTTCTGATAACTGGTAATGCCAGTGCTTAGGGTTTGGTCATAGAGAGGTCTGGCTGAGGTAGAGTGAAGGACAGGACCATTGGAGAAGAAGAGCGGCAGAAATGCACGTTTGTATGGATATTGAAATCTGTAAGAATTAAGGCAGTTTGTGTTATTGGAAAGCAAAATGGTGACCCTAAGCTAAATCTTCAGGGAATGAGGGAAAGCGATTTAGAGATTTGTAGATGAGTTCAACAAGGAGCCAACTGGGTGGTATAGTCAGGTGAACTGAGATTCACAGCTTCGGGTTTTTAGGGAGGGAGAAGAATAGGTTCAAAGTGACAGTGAGAAACAAGGTCCAATTTCCATACCCAGTCTTGGGGGAGGGGTATAGGAGAGAAGATAACCTCCATTTGAGAGGACTGGAGGGGGAGCTATATCTGCAGGGGAGAACAAGGTTTCCATCAGAGCAAGGTAAGGAGACTGTTTAAAGAAGCAGTTGGGACATTTTGGACATTTTGCTGACGACTGACTTCAAAATCCAGAAGCATAGTAGTTGGGAATGAATGGGAGTTGGGATTAGAAAAGGAGATTAAGACGGTAAAGGATGACCTGGATGTTCCAAACTCCTTGTGGCATCTCTGAAAACAGAGGTAAAGGGCATGTTGAATTAGACCTTATAGTTTTAAGACAGTTTATTGTGAGGCTTTGGACAGTGATGGGGAGGAGAGGGGAGGTCTTACGAGGAGCGCTGTCTGCTCTGGGACTTCTCTTCATCCTCGCCAGTGGTGTTGGGAAGGCCAGGCAGAGACGGAGGGGCGCTCCTCCTCCTGAGCACCTGGAGTCTGGATGCTCTTGTGGCTCCTGGAGGGGGCTAGGTGTTGGGGTAAATGGGTGGTTTCATCTGGAGCACATGGAGCTGAGTAAGTTACCAATTATGTGAGGTAGATGTTACGTCCATGTTACATGGAAAGAAAGCGTGGCTCGGAGAGGTAGAGCGTCCTGCCCAAGGTCATGTGGCTCCTGAGCAGTGGAGTAGAAGGAAATGAAGGTGTCTTAAACAGCCAAGGTCAGACCTTGCAAGATGATCTGCATTTGGAGGGCAAGTGGGAGAAAAGAACCCAGAGAAGGAGAATGTATATGAAAGGCAGTAAATTTTGATGACTTGAAAGCTTAGAGAAAAAAGAATTGGGAGTAGACAGTGACAGTAGTATTAACTATTGGAAAGAGAATCAGGGGGGTGAGAATTAAGAAAAACAAGACGCCAGGATTTGTTAAGGGTCATTAATGACATCCAGAAAGCAGTGTCCGTAGCGTAGTTGAGGGTAGAATTCCATATAAATGGTGTTAGATTCAGATACAGATTCAGGTAGTCGCTATTGGGCACATACTGAAAATCCAGTGTTGTGTAAAGCTTGTGCATGCCCATGTACAGAACACACTGGACACACACAAACACACTCATCTACATAAAGACTTCTTCCAAAGGACAGTGGATGGGACAGAATGAATCAGGAGCACAGGAGGAAGGACTGGCCTGAAACCTGGGAAAGTGCGTATCATCTAAGAAGGAAGGAAAAGTGGGTGTGGATGTATTTGTGTGCTGAGAGAGTGACAAGAAATAACAGTTTTTTCATATGAGATGAGTGTTACAAGACAGTGTTAACATGGTGATAGATTTATCATATCTTATAAGTAAATCCACTGGGTTTTCTTTTATTTTCCTTGATTGCTTTGTAGTGTTAAGTACTGTTAAACACCTATTTTGAAATACTCTTCTTGGCTGTCACTGAACTTTTCCCTTGATTCGCTCATCCCTTTGACCGATTTTCCTACACTTCTCTATCTCCAGGTTCTATGCAAATGGACATAGTTTCATTTTCTATATCTCAACTCTTTTCTTCTTTTTAGCCTTTCCCTGGGCTACATGATTTACTTTCATGGATTTAGATGTCAGCTAGCTGTAATCTCTTTGAGGAGTGTCAAAACTGAACTTTCAGCAGCCTGATGACGAGTTCCACTTGGTTGTTTTGCAAGCACCTCAGTTTCAAGGACATCCAAATCTATTGCCAAAAAGCCAGACAAAAAAAACCCTACTGCATTATTTCCACATACCCCATTCAAATCTGCTCATCTTCTGTATTTCCCATCTTTGTCATTAAGTGGTCAATTCCAGTTGCCTTTCAAGTGATTTGATTTCCTATTACAGAAGCCTATTATCTGATCTGACTTCCTCTAGAATTTTTACCCCCAGTCCTTGCTCCATAAATTGAACAGAATGTCTCTCTGCATATAGAACTAATTACAGACACTTGCTCAGAAATGTTTGTTAGTTCTCTTTTGCCTACAGAATAAAATCTGAATTCTTGTCCTCCACCTTTGTGCCGTGAATCACAAGGCCCAGTGACAGGAGGTTTCCCCAGATAATCTTTTATTTACTTATGCTCTTCTCTGTCTGGAATGTTTTCACTCCCCCACTCAATCTATAATTCTACTAGTAGGCCAGTGTCTAGCAAAGATAACACATCTTTCAAGTCTTCCCCAACCTTTCCCAGTCACATTTAATCTTTTCCTCCTCTGTGCTCCTATAGTCTTTTGGTTTTTTATCATTTTGATAGCACATTCACAGATAGCCAAATAGACATCTCCTGTGGGACTATAACTTGGGAGAATCACTATATCACATGTCTTCACTGTGCACACAGAGTAAGCAGTAAATCAGCATTGCCCGAATGAATCATCAGGTAAAATCTTAAATGCTGTGGTTTACTAGTACAGTTTGTGCTACATGTTGCCATATGGATGACATTCCTTCCTTCTCAATCTTAAAAATTCCAGGATAACTCATTACCCTCCCCAAACTACCCCTTTTCTTCTTTACCCCTAATTTGGCATTACTAGTTCCTCAGTCAGCAAAACTTGTGATGTGTTTTTTGTTTTTTGTTTTTGTGTTTTAAGTATGCGTTTATTTTTAAAGTTTGCACACATGCCATAACTCAAATGTAATAAAAAAAATAAGGCCTTAACATTTAGGAACAGCTTTGAGACATGGTCTCGATGTCCCAAGCCAGTCCTGAGATGGAGGTAGAGCACGTGTTCCTATTTTACAAAACTCTCATATGGGGGTAAGTGGATAAAGAAGACTAGACACCCAAACAAGCTTAACAGGAGGTTGCACAGACACTGAGCATTCCTGAGGAGATACTATTGAAGTAAGAATACAAGTCCATGGGAACCATTCATGTCAAGTCAGTGGTCAAGTTCTGTTGATTCTGTCTCCTCAGTGTCCTTTGCATCCACTCCTATTTAATTTTTGCTGCTAGTCCAGGCCCGCAGTAACTCTGACTTGAATATTATAATAGTTTCCTACAGATTTTCGTGTTCTTATCCGTTCTTTGACCTGTTGTTAAAACAATCCTCCTTGGAAACACAGGAACTTCCAGTGGCTCCTCCCTGCTGACTGAACACCAGCGTGTTGAGCACCTTCTTCAGTCTCACCCACACCTCCCTTGCAGATTTTCTAGCCCTGGCCTCTGATTAGGACTGGAGTCATGTCATCTTTTGGTCACTCACCCATTCATTCATTCATTCACTCAGCAAATATTCACCGATTGCTTTATGCCAGGCACCGTGCGAGGGCCTGGCAGTAGAACAGTGGGAGAAAGGACGTGGTCCCTTCCTTCCTGAAGCTTGCAGTTTCAGGGGGCCTGTGTAGTGATGAGACCTTTGCACAGATATGTAAGAACTGACCTTGGTTAAGTGGAAAGAAAGAAAAGCACACAGTGCCGTGAACGTGGCTACTGGGGGCACTGGTTTTGTCTGGGGCACCCAAGTCAGGTTTCCTTGAGGAGGTTCAGCAGGGTCAGCTTGGTTTAGAACAGTGTAGCTGGACAGGAGCGAGCAAGGGGAGAGAGAGGTCCACAAGATGCCGCCGGGGAAGGAGGCGGAGAGCAGATCACGGAAGGACCGCAGGCTGTGGTCAGTCGTGTTGACCATGTCCTTGGGAACAGGGGGAACCTTGAAAGCTTTTAAGCAGGGAATGACATGAATTGTCTGCACCTTTTGGCTGTTATGCATAATGCTGCCATGAATGTCATGTGCAAATATTGTGTGGATGTATGTTTTCATTTCTCTTGGGTATGTCCCTGAGGTGGGATTGCTGGGTCATATGGTAAATCTGTGTGTAGCCTTTTGAGAACTGCAGACTGTTTCTCAAAGTGGCTATACCATTATATTTCCCCACCAGCAGCAGAACTTCACCTTCTTCAAATCCTTACCACACCTTGCTGTTGCCTGACCCGGGGGTGTGAAGTGCTGTCCCCGTCTCCGGCCTTTTCCTAGCGAGGCCTTTATACCTGGCATGTAGGTGCGCAGCGACTAGGCGCAGGCTGCCTTTCTAGGCTTCAGTCCATTCGTTTGAAAAAGGTACTTCTCACAAAACGTGCCTGTGCTTCTCAGGCTCTTCAGCGTCGTCTTTCTTCCTTTCCTCTTGCCTGTGTGCTTGTGACTGTAAAGCCTCCACCTGTGCCTCGCAGTCCTTAGAGGCTCGGCTCAGTTTCTTCTTTCTCCTGCATTCTGTCAGGCTGGGCCTTATGAAATTGTTGATATTTGACCATCTGACCTACAAAAACAGCCATTTCAAGTGGTCTGACTTAGCGCACTTGACTTCTTGTCATCCTGCGCACAGCCCTGCCCTGCCCTTTGAGTCCCCAGCCAGTCTTGTCAAGGTACTGATGTGCTGCAACGTCTCCTTTGAGGTTAGAATTGCAAGTGCAGAGGCTGGTCCATAACTCAACGTTTTGTACATAGTAAGGGTGTGTAATTGTTAAAGATTGGAATATACGAACTGCATAAAAAATCAGTGTAAGCAATAAGGAATCAGTATCGACATACTGAATCAGTGGTAAACATAGCTATAACTGAATAAAAATGCTGAGGCTTTTAGAATTACCAGAAGCATTGGAAGAAAGCAAGAGGAGTACCTTAGGATTGGTTTCCTGTGGAAATTGAGCCTCCATAGAGGCTTTTGGTGGCAAAGACAATAGTTAGTCAGAACAGAGACAGTGTGGGACGAAATCAGATGTCCATGTTAGAAAATGATAGAGGGAGTGGGTGTGGGGATGTGGCTCAAGTAGTTGAGCACCCGCCTTCCACATGGGAGGTCCTGGTTTGGTTCCCCATGCCTCCTGAAAACAAAAAGAAACGAGGAAACCAGCTCAGGGAAGCCCACGTGGCTCAGTGGCTGAGTGCCAGCTTACCACATATGAGGTCCCAGCTTCAAACCCCTGCTCCTAGTACCTCAAAAAAAAAAAAGTATGTGGGAGGAGTCTGGTACCCCCGCCAGTGGCAGGGACAGGTTTGCCTAGCTGGAGTCCCTAAGCGTGTGCTCGTGCTGTCGGGTGGCGGCTCCCTGGCAGAGCGCCTTGGCGTTCTGAGCCTGGGTTATGGGCTTAGTCTGAGTCACAGGCCTTCGGGGTCCCTGTAAGCGCCTTCAGCATAATGAGTGCAAGTGCTGGGGGGAAGGCGAGGGGGAAGATGCCGGATTTGGACCTTTTCTCAGCCTCAAAACTAAGCTAATACAGTTCCAGTTGTTCAAGCTGCACCATGCTGTGCTGTTGCTCTAAGCAGCCTGGGAAAATGAAACACCCTGCTTCCCCATTTCTCCTTGTCTCCTGTTATGGACTTTGGGAGAAAAAGGGAAAAGTGCTTACTGACTTTCTCAAGTCACACAAGGAATTGTATTAATACCCCGGCCTCACTAATGTGGATGGAACTCTTATGGATTTGTCATCATGCCCTTTGATTCTAAGAAACTACTCTTTCCTGCACGCAACAGCCAGTCCTCGTTGCAGAAATCTTGCAAACCTCAAAACCATTTTTTTCCTGGAGACTTTTAGGTCTGGACTTTATCATTTATAGCTAGTTTAACTGTGGAAATAATGTTTTTGTTTTTTTAATTTTATTTTTTAATTATCTTTTTTTTGAAATTAATAGATCACACAAAACCTGACATTAAAAAACTTAAGTTCCCATATACCGCACTTTCCACTCCCCCACCCCATCATTTTTTTAATTGTATATTTTTGAAGATACATAGATCACAAAAAAATGTTACATTAAAAAATATCAGAGGCTCCCATATACCCCACAACCCGCCCCCCCACTCCTCCAACATGAACAACCTCTTTCATCAGTGTGGCACATTCATTGCATTTGGTGAATATATTTTGGAGCACTGCTGCACCCACAGGGATTAGATTTTACATTGTAGTTTACACTCTCCCCCAGTACATTCAGTGGGTTTTGGCAGGATATATAATATCCAGCATCTGTCCCTGCAATGTCATTTAGGACAACTCCAAGTCCCGAAAATGACCTCACATTACCTCTCTTCTTCCCTCTCCCTGCCCTCAGCAACTACCGTGGCCACTTCCTCCACATCAGTGCTACAATTTCTTCTATTACTAGTCTCAATAGTTCTGTAATAGAATATTAGTAAGCCCACTCTAATCCATATTTTATTCCTCCATCCTGTGGACCCTGGGATGGTGATGTCCGCTCCCCCTCTATATCAAGAGGGGGCTTAGATCCCACATGGCTGATGGATGCAATTCTCCTGCTTGCAGTTGTAGGTGCTCTCGGTTCCCTGGTGCAGTGGCTGACCATCTTCATCTCCCTTTTAGCTGACCTGGGTAAGTCCAACAAACCAGAGAGTAGGAGTCACCACTCTGCTGAGGCTCAGGGCACAGCTGGCACATGGCCAGTCCAGAGATTCAAGTCTCCTGAGTGTACACCAACCCCAGAGCCAACCACAGGTTCAGTAAAAGTGACAGAAGAGGCACGTGTGGAGAGGTCACTTGAGTCCAACTCTATCATACTAGGAAATAATGTTTTAAAACTTCTTCATGTGAAACTTGTTTACTTTTTCTCCTGATACTTTATATTCCACACAAACATTTTCCATAGTGTCAGTGGATAGTATTTTATACAGCATACCAAATTATAATGTATTTTTGTTGTGTTTGTGATGTAAGGGAATATAATTCCTCTTATAGTTATCATGTTTGTTTTTCTAGAGGATTTATGAAGAGTATGTATATTCATGCAGTTTCCTGAATTATACATTATTTCATTAATAGTACAGTATAATAAACATAAGTTTGTAAATTTTCACAGAATCCTGTGCCTTTCAGTTGAGGGACAGGGTGTTTGTCTATAATAATCACAAGATGACTACTATCATATAACCCTATCCCAGTCCCCCTGTAGCCCCTTATTTGCTCACCTGGAGTTTATGTATTTATTATTATTATTGTTTTATATTTTGATTTCAGTCCTTTTAAATTGATTGAGGTTTGTTTTATTGCATAGCTTGTGGTATGTCCTGTGGAGTGCTCCACAGACACTGGAGAAGAATGTGTGTTCTGTGGGTGGGTGGGTGGAGTGTTCTGTAGATGTCTGTTAGGTTTAGTTAGTTTATAGTGCCATTCAAGTGTTCATTTCCTTTTTATCTTATCCCTCTTTGATCTATTCATTTGGGGCTCTGTTGTTAGGTGCACACAGAGACCTTTTTCGCATCCAGAGCTGAACATGTTTGGATGCCTTCCATGTATTCTATTCTCATTACCTGCAGTTTGTAGAGGTCTCTGTGATGTGGCACATAGGACAGTGATCTGGCCGTTGGCAACTTCCCAGGCTCCTCCGATCCTAGCCTCCAGCCGCCCTAATGCCTCCTGGTTCCTTGAACATGCCCTGTGTCTCCTCTGGACTGTCTCATCTCAACTTCCCCTCCCCTTGGCTCCCTTAGCCACCCTTCAGGACCTTGGACGTCTGTCCACACACCCCTCTGTCTGATGATTTGTTGCTCTTCTGTGGGCTCTAGCATAGCACATGTCCCAGAAAAAGCAATTGGTAAGTTTTCTGTCACCCCACTAGACTGGAAGTCCTCCGAGGGCAGGAAGGAATCTGAGTCTTCCTGTTTCTTCAACACCAGTCATAGATGGGAGAGTCAGGGTTTGTTGACTCAATAAGCATTATTGTTTATCAAGCCTGAAGGCAAGAGAATGGTTTGTATACACTGACTAGAGCTCTGTAAGACTGATACGTGGGCTTTGGCTATTTGAGAGCTATTTAGGAGATGAAGTAGACTGTTTTTGGAATTACCTGGAGTTTAAAGTCTTTGTAAACTGGTTCTCTTGAAACACACGTTGAAACATACGTCCTTGACTCTAATATCTATCCATGTTTATGCATGTCTGAAAACAGAAGTTAATAATTAAAGGCTATTTTGCCACACTTTTGTTTGGAAGACTTACTGTGAATCTGTGACTGAGAAGTATTACTTGTAGACCCTGGTTTTGTTGCTGTTTTGTTTCTCTTAGATTTACTTACTTTGTGTTTTGACTCCAAGGACACAGTTGGTTTCTTAGTGGTACTTGCTACAGTGTTTTCTCTGTCAGCATCATTTTTCTAGAGACTACACTGCCCAAACTTTCAAGCTATGTTTTATTGCCTTTTAAGAGTTTTTTCATTTCTCTCAGGTCATCTGCATATAGAGTATTGCAGTTTGAATCTGTCCAGAATAGACTTTATGAGGTTGATTGCTGTAACAGCTTGTGTTTGGCTGTACAGAATAGAGAATGTCTTTACAGTACATTTGCAAATTGGAGTTAATTTGTTTTAGAAACAAAGAGTTTCAGAGGTGGAGAGTTGCTGGCATGGCTGCAGCTGCCCAGTGGTGTTGAGCCTGCGCTTTTTGGGGGGTCTTGTAGGCTTCCCATGCTTAGCAGGCTGGCGTGGCGTGTTGCTCATGTTACAGGATGGCTGCAGCAGCTCTAGGCCTTGTGTTCACATTCTGGCAAGAGGAAGTGGGAGGGATGAAGGCTGCCCTGCCATCTCTCCTCCCGTTATTAAGAAAATAGAAGGTGCTCACACCTCTAAGAGACCTACCCTAAGCTTCGCTGGTCCACACGGTGTCACATGGCTTTCCTAGCCATCTGGGGACTGGAAGCGGGTGCCGCTGCCTGCCCCCAGCACGCCAGGCGGGGAAGTCGCAGCCCTGGCTAAGGCTGATTGTGCCTTTTATTTTAATGCAGGTGGCATTAATTAATCAGAAATTGGCTACCAGTCTATCAGTTTTTCTTTCCCTATATTCTAAAACTAGATAGGACAATTTCTTACAACATGTCCTTTTTATAATATTATAGTTTCTTGATTATAAACAACCACGATCATACTTTGAAATAGTAAATAAAGGGATGTTTGATTTGAAAAAACTATTTTGAAATGTATGTACTGGAATAGAGTTTTTCATCTACTTAATGAAGTGACAATTTCTTTAAATAAGTTAGTTATTGTTAAAGGCATGTTTATAGTGGACAAATTTATTTGAAAACTAAAATGTGGTTCTTAAATATTATTGTCACTCCAAGATTTAACCAAAATCTAATGACAAAAATTTTAATTTTTGGCTTAAAGAAGATATTTAATATGTTGGGAATGCTCTTTTTTTTAATATAGACACTGGGCTTCAGTTCTGTCTTTATGGTTTTTCCACCACTGATTTTTTTTTGAATAATTTTTACTTTTTTACTGATAAAAGGAAATTATGTAAACTATTCAGTTTGTGGCATAGGTATGTTGTCATTTTGCTTTTGAATTAAACATAATCCTTATTAACAATATATGTAGGCACTGAAGTAGATTTTGTAGAAAACAAAAAAAAAGTAAACATAATCCTTGCTCTTGGGAGACTTAAATTTTAGTTGGTGGGAAAAAATATATATGAATCAGTAAACAATAAAAGGCAGTATGTGATCAGGCACCAAAACTTTTATAGGAATTTTAAGAAAGTAAAAGTAATTGTAAATTGTGGTTACTTAGACAGTAAAATGGAAGAAGTGGATATTTAAAGAGGCTTGTTAGAAGTGAATTTGGTGGAAAGGTACATTGTAGGTACAAAGGCCCATGTTTCCATCCTTCTCTTCTTTCGCTCATCAAGCCCTGCTGAACTATTTGTAGTTTCTCCAGTGTTTCTTGCTCTGATACTCCCATACCTTTGGAGTGCTTTTTGTTTGTTTTTAGAGTCCCCTTACTTGTATATAAGTCTGACAATTTGCTGTTTGTCTTTCAAGAATTGGTTCATACGTCATCTCCCTTGGGAACTCTTCTTGGCATTCCCAGGCAGAGCTAGGTGCCTCCTTCCATTCCCTGTGTGGCACCTTGTTGATTCTTCTTTTAGAGCCATTTATCACATTGTATTATTTATTTACTTATCTCTTTCTGCCAGAAGCTTGTGAACTCCATTAGCATGAGGTCTGTGTCATATTTTTCTCCAAATTATTGTGCCTGTTGCACTGTTTTGCATATTGGACTACTTGACTGTGTGAACAGATGGATGAGTGGATGGACAGGTAAAAGGGAGCTGTTCTTAGGTGCATGAACTGATGGATGGGTGGATGGACAGGTAGAGGAGGCCTTCTTAGATGTGTGAGCAGATGGATGAGTGGATGGGCAGGTAGAAGAGGCCTTCTTAGATGTGTGAGTGGATGGATGAGTGGATGGGCAGGTAGAGGAGGCCTTCTTAGATGTGTGAGTGGATGGATGAGTGGATGGGCAGGTAGAGGAGGCCTTCTTAGATGTGTGAGTGGATGGATGAGTGGATGGGCAGGTAGAGGGTGGCTCTCTCCCGGGTGTATTCATGAGACCCTTCTAGTCTGTCCATAGGGACCGTGGATGGTAAGAACACTTCAACCCGTAGGAATTTATTAGTATTTGGAGATGAGCTTGAATAAGCAAAGTCAGACTAGTTGGCAGTTGGGAGTTTCAATAAATAATGGGGTTATATGAAAAGTAACTCTTCTGAAATTAGTCTTTAAAGTCCCCATTTTCACATGTACTGTGCTTTCGTGTTTTGTAGTGCCTCCACTTCTCATTCAGAGAATTCAGTGCATACAAAATCAGCTTCTGTCATATCATCAGATTCCATTTCAACCTCTGCAGAGAACTTTTCTCCTGATTTGAGGGTATGTATACTGTTTTTAAGTTTTGATGAAATATTTGTGTTAGCTACTTTTGGCCAACACTATCAATATAACCTTCACTTGAGCAGGAAATATTGATGGAGTAGTCTCAGAGATCAGAGTCCTTATAAAATATCTTAGAAAAAGCCAGCAAATATGGAGTTCTTACTTATTTGTAAAAGAAAAATGTGTAACGCATCTCTAAGTTTGCTAATCCATGTTCTTTACCAAGAGAGAATTAGTAAAACTTCTTTGTGACATAAAAGATTTTAATGATTATTCCCACAGTAATGGCCAATAATAGCTAATATTACCCTGTGCCAAGCATTGCTCTAAGTGCTGTGCATGAATTTGCTCTTGTAATACTCCTACCAATCCTGTGAGGTACTACTATCATTGTCACCATTTGACAGATGGTGACTCACGGAGAGATTAAGTAATGTGTTCAAGATCTCGTAGCTAAGACGTTGTATCAGCATGGCCCAGTTCTGGAGCCAAGCACTCACATACTGTGCTCAATAGTGCCTCCACATCTAGAGTTTCTAAGTATTCCTTAGTAAAGATCTTGTTTTTGATAATTCCATCAGTGATCACCTATAGCATTTTGTGCATTTCTGGATTCATCTGCTTTTCTATAATGTTTGCCTGTTAATGATGGAGAAAATGAATTTCATGTATGATGTTAACCCTCTAACCTTACTTCACAAACTTTTTATTCCAACCAAATGGCTGTTTTCTCACTGGTCACACTTACAAAGTTTCTTGTTTTTATTTTATTTAAAAAAAGCAAAAAACACAAAAGCACTTTGACAGTATATAATTTTCCAAAATATATTTTGTAAGAAAATGCAATAATTAACTACAATTGTTACAAACAAGTTGCTCAGTAAATTCCAGGGTACTTCAGACCTTTTATCTCCTAAGATGTGCTTCCCCTGGGCAAACTGTGTTTAACCTTTGTTGATAACAAAAAGACCCATTTAAATGTTACAGTAATCCAGTTCTTTGATTTCATTTGGTTTTCACTGAACCTGAGTGAATCAGCTAATGAGAGTGGTATAGGACTTGCCGCTGCTTTTTTCTCCTCCTCCCTGTCTTCCTGCATCTTGTTCAGGATGATCCTTAGCCATGCTAGTGGAAATTCCATGTGTAAAAGCTCATCCATAAACTGTTGCTTAGCAGAAAGAATTGTTCATTTAAGTTACACTTACCCAATTTTAACTAAAACATTGTTTTCATTGATGAAGTCCTTTGCTGTTGAGCATATCTTTTTCATCTATTTCATTTTCAAAGCAGAGTCCAACTCAAACTGAGGCTGGTTATAAATATCTGTAAAGGCTTCTGCATAGTTGTACTTAGTTTACTAAAATTTTATAAAATACTAGATTGAGTATAGCATGATTTTAAACCACTAAAATTTGTCATGGCTTTTATCTGAATAATCTGGGTGTGTATATATATTTTTTAAAGATTTATTTTTATTTATTTCTCTCCCCTTCCCCCCACCCCAGTTGTCTCTTCTCTGTGGCCATTTGCTGTGTGTTCTTCTGTGACTGCTTCTATTCTTGTCAGCGGCACTGGGAATCTGTGTCTCTTTCTGTTGCATGTGTGCATGTGTGCAGTGCCACTACTGGGCAGGCTGAACTTTCTTTCACTCTGGGCGGCTCTCCTTACGGGGCGCACTCCTCACACGTGGGGCTCCCCTATGTGGGGGACACCCCTGTGGCACGCATCAGCACTGAGCATGGGCCAGCTCCACACGCGTCAAGGAGGCCCTGGGTTTGAACTGTGGACCTCCCATGTGGTAGGTGGTCGCTCTAACCATTGAGCCAAGTCCGCGTCCCAGTTTATTTTTTATTAATGATGAAGGCTTCATAATATCGGCTCTTACTTCAAGGCATAACATGCATTTAAGGCAGGTTCATTATTAACAATGGTGGATATAAATCCATCGTTGCCCTTTCTTAATTTGTTAATGTTTAAAACACATTTATATATACACACACATATATAAAAAACTTTATTCATCAGTTTAATAAAAATCCACTAATGGCCTATAGTCGTCTGAAATTTGACGGTCTACTTCTGATCAGATCTTACAAACTTATTGTTTTTAACTTCACATTGTGAAGGATAAAGAACTCATACTAGGACTTTTCTTATGAAACTGGAACTTACTCTAGTATTGTCTGTTGCCTAAGTGTGACCTCCTGAGAGCCTCCGTGTTGCTCAAACGTGGCCTCTCTAAGCCCAGCTCAGCATGTAGATGCACGGCCTTCCCCCAGCGTGGGGCGTGACTCCCAGGGATGAGCCCCCACCAACAATGGCCTTGCACCTGGGAAAAGACCTTGACCAAAAGGGAGGAATATTAAATACAAGGAAGGTTTTTTTGGTTTGTTTTTAGAGAGGTATCAAGGGTTGAACCTGGGACCTCGTGTGTGGGAAGCAGTAGCTCAACCACTGAGCTACAGCTACTTCTTTAAATACAAATGAGTTGTTATGGCCAAGAGATTTCAAAGTGAGTTGGGAGATGTTCCAGAAGTTACGCTTACACACGTCTCTGCAGGATCTCATTGACTGCCACAGTAAATATTACCTCAGATAGCAGGGCTCCTGAGAGCTCTGGAGACGTCCAGACACTACAGGCAGGGCAGACTGCTCAGGGGCTTGGCACCCTGCCCGTGGGCCCTACTTTGGAATTTATGCCCCCCAGTGTGACAGAGTTAGACTCATTTATAGTTTCCTTACACATGGCTCTTCTGCCCCTTTTATTTGGACCTATAATTAGCACTCTCCTTGTTAAATATATGTCCCAGAGACTTAAACCTTTGGTCTGTTAATGTGCTGGTTGAGCCCTGACTCTCAGCAGAGTTGCAGCACCTGCTCTCCAGTTCATCAGACCCACTCAGGACACCTAACGAGATGACGAAGGACAATGCCCATCCCAAGGAGCAGAGTGTCTGCATCTTCAAGGCAGACAGTTGCATCCATCTGCCCCATGGGATCTAAGCCCCCTCTCAGTTAGAGGCAGAGTGGGCGTCACCATCCCAGAATCCTCAGGATTGGGGAATGAACAATGGACTAAGCAGACTTATTATTACTATCATTCTATTATAGACTTATTATTCTTGCAGTGTAAGAACTTGTACCATTGCTATAAAGGCAGTGGCTGCCAGAGGTTCTGAGGGGAGGGAGAGGGAAGAAGAGGTGGAACATGGGGCATTTTCAGGACATGGGAATTGTCCTGTGTGATGTTGCAATGACAGATACAGGCCACTGTACAATTTGTCAAAACCTGTAAAATTGCACGGGGCAAAGTGTGAACTGTAATGTAAGCGATAGTCCATGGTTATAGTAGCAATGTTTCAATCTGTGTTCATCAATTGTAACAAATGTAGCACACTAGTGAAAGATGTTGTTAATGGGGGAAAGTGTAGAAGTGTAGGAAGTGTAGGAATGGATATATGGGAATCTCCTGTGTTTTGGTAACATATATGTAACCTAAATCTTCTTTAAGGAAACAAACAAAAAAAACATTAAAAATCCCACCTCATACTAGGAATGGGAGGAGTGTCCCTTCTGCCGTTTGCCTGTGCTTGCATTGTTAGCACGCTCCGCCTGCTGCTTCTCGGCTGCCCTATTTCAGGCCCTCTGTGTTTGCCTGTCGGTGTCCCTGTGCCCCCATAACTGAGCGTACCTTTGACTGCAGTACCCCTCTGTGTGCGCGCTCACTGTCCCCCGCAGCGCCCCTTCATTTCCTCAGCACCACACATGTGCCTTACTAACTAGTGTGTGGCCTGCACTTGGGAAGGTGAGGGGTCCTGCTGCTAATCCGTATATGAAAATTAGCAACTTTATTACTTATCAAGTAAACTTTAAACTTAGACCAGTTTGAGATTTACAGAAGGGTTGCAGAGATAGTTCAGAGAGTTCCCATATACTCACACCCAGTTTCACCCCATTAGGAACATCTTATATTAGTGTGCTCTATTACTAACATAATTGATACATTGTTAACTTAAGTCCTTTCAGCTTTCCTGAGTTTTTCCCTAAGGACCTCCTTATTGCTCCATGGTCCTCATCCAGGATACTGTATTTCATTTAGCAGTCGTGTGTAAGCGCCTTTTGGCTGTGACAGTTGATTAGACTTTGCTTGTGTTTGATGACTTGATGATTTTGAAGAGTACTTGTCAGGTGTTCTGTGGAGTGTTGCTGTTGTGCCTGGTTAGACTGGGGTCATGTGCCTTGGGCAAGAGGACGAACGCCACTTTCATCACTTCATTTCAGGGCACACGATCAGCGGGACGCTGACTTGGATCCCTGGCTGAAGCAGTGTTTGCTGGGTCCCCCGCTGTGAAGTTACTTTCTGTTCCGGTTTTCCATTCTGTGCTTTCTGGTGGCACGTCACGTGCAGCCCACATTGAAGGAGCGCTCTGTTACGCCCCGTCTCCTTGAGGGCAGGGTCTCTACATAAATTTTTGGAATTCTTCTGCATGGGAGCTTGAGTGTTAGGTATTAAGAGCTGGGTGCTAGGTAAGGTCATGGTCTTATTTTTTTCAGGTCCCCTCTCCCCCCAAAAATAACTAACTGCTTTTATTTTCTTTCTGAAGCTGAGAGATCATCTTGCACATGACCTGTTTGGATAGACTGATCATGTTTGCAAGTTTGTCTGTGTTAGACCTGCTTTATGCCTGTTGTCTCTGTAGGCTCAGCGTTCATCCTGGACAAAGGTATCCTGATTTGTTAGTAAATTATATGACTACCTTAGCAGTAGAGAACAAAGGGAATATGCTGAATACATTTCTACAACAACTCTATTATTGTAGGAATTGTTTGTGTATCTGCCACCGTGCCTTATTTTTTATTTTATTTTATATATTTTTAATTTATTTTTTTGTCTTTTTTATAGTGCCTTATTAATTCATCTTTCAGAACTTTATGAGCCTTCAGAGAATTTTTATTAGATGAATGAACAGACATTTGTTAACTGTTAAATAAAGGAAAAGATAGTTTCAGGCAACAAAGGTTAACAGTCCTTTCCAAAGTAGAGTGCCCAGAGGGGCCGAGGGAAAAATTATTTATGTTTAGACTTGCTCTTATTCTATTTCCTCATTTTTAAAATATCTTGATTTTTAGGTATATTTTTACTTGAGCTACAGTCTTTTTTTCAGTTGTGAATGGGGGAGCAGTGAAAAATTACATTAAATGTTACTATCATTTTAAAGATGCAACCTGATTTTACTTATATGCGTGTGTGTTTTGGAGATGGGGGAGAGCAGTGTGCTTCTAATGACTGAAAGACGTTCAGCCTGCTGTTGTGACAGACGTTTTTACCTGCCTTGTCTCAACTACTTTTCACAACAATCCTGTGACACAGTGTTACTACCTCCAGTAGATTTGTGGGAAACCTAATGTTCAGAAGGGATGAATTAGGTCATGTGATTAAAGCACGGTGTAGCCCTTGTCTGACCGCAGGCCAGCCATACTCCTGTGCATCTTGCTACCTCGAGAGACTACACTCACTTGAGTTTGCTGGTAGGTTTTCCAAATGCTCAGAGAGACTTCTTAAGATTTATTTTATTTTTTATTTATTTCTACCCCTACCTCATTTGTGCTAACTGTCTGCTTCCTCTGTCTGTTCATCTTTGTAGGAGGTACTAGGAACCAAACCCAGGACCTTCTATGTATGTGGAAGGGAGGCGCCCATTGGCTTGAGCCACCTCTGCTCTCTGCTTGTTGTGCCTCTCATTGTGTTTCCTCATTGTGTCAGTTCGCTGTCTTGCTCGTCTTCTTTAGGAGGCATGGGAACCAAACCCGGGACCTCCCCTGTGGTAGGCAGGTGCCCAACAGCTCGACCCATGTCCACTTCCTGAGACTCTCTTAAGAATATCTTTTATACAACTTTTTTGGGTGTGGAAATACTGGATTTCAGTATTTTTAATAAATGAGAGTTACTTTTCTAAATACTCAGAAACAGAGGGTTTTGTAATAAACCTCTTAACCTTCTCCATTTCAGTACGTGAAGAAAAATGTTGGTTGACGTCAGCACTTACTCATGATTAACACACACCCTGCTTCTAGTATCAACTTTTAAGGACCGGAATTAAAAACAACAACTGTAGCTATTAATATGTAAAATATCTATCAAAACTATACAGTAAGCCTCATGTTTAATAGTGAAATGTCTATAAACTTAGAAACGTGATAATGATTACTATTAACCTCCCCCCCCCTTCCCTCTCACCAACCCACCTAGATAAACTATGGCATTTCGGGTCACTTTATGATTTGGAACTTGCAAGCCTCCACATGGTTTAGGTTAGAGGTGTGCTACTTTGTTTCCTCTTCTGTACCTTGTCAGGGTTCAAACACTGTATGGTTATTTATATAGAAAATCTAAGAAAATTTTTATGCAAACTACCAGACCTAATAAGATAATTCGGCACTGTTGCTGGATTAAGATAACGTTTAAGAAATAAGTAGTGCTTCTGTCCTTCTAAAAAATGTATAGAAAATGTGATATAAAACAGATCAAAAGAGCACACTTTCTACATTACTTAGGAATAACACTAAAAAAGATGTACAAGAGCTTTATAGAGAAAGTTTAAAACTTCACTTAACCTAAAAGAATAATAAGTAAATGCATTAGTAGAGCCATTAGTCCAGAAATGTCAAATAATTTCAACTCAGTTAATTCAGTATGACTTCAAACAAATTCAACAAATTTGTTTTGCAGAACTTGGCAAGTTGATCCTGAAATTTGTGTGGAAGAATAAAAGGTTAAGATTACCTAAGAGGAAAAATGAAATAGGGGATTTCACCGAATCAGATATAAAGCTAACATAATTAGAACAGTTGAATTAGCATAGGAATAGACTGAGCTCCACAGGAGAGAGTTGATGTAACAGAACATTGGGGGTAGAATGGAATACGTGGAAATTTATGCTGGGTTAGCCATATTGAAATAAAAAGGAAGTGGGGTTTCTACCTCACATATACACAGAAGTCTAATTCATTAGTTTAAAAGCCTTAAAATTGAAAATCAAACTTAAAAATCTTAGAAGCAAATATATGCTGATATCTTTATGACTTTGAGGAAAGAAGGGATTTTTAAGCAAGACCTGAAAGTGTTAATTAAAAGACCTTAAATTCTATTGTATTAAAAATTAACAACTTTATGATAAAATCATAAAACTATGTAAAGTTAGGCCACATTTCAGGACAGTGTACATGCAAAAGCATACATGTAACTGACAGAAGATTAGTATCCAGAGTATAGAAAGTATGTGTATGTTAATATGAAGAAAGGCAATCTAATAGAAAAGCTGAGAAAGACTGTGAACAAGAAATTCAAGGAAAAGTATATGCAAATGGTTAATCAATGTATTAAAAATTGCTAAATCTCATTATTATTTGGGATATGTCATTTTTAAAGAACCAGAGAAACCATTTCACATCCATTAGATTGGCAGAAATTTAAAAGTAAGATAACAACTCATGTTTAGAAAATGAGAGTGGTAGAATGAATTAATATAACCACTTTGGAGAAGAATATCGCAATATCCTCCTAAAGCTCACTCTTCTATATCCTAGAAGTTCCACTTATATTTATCCTAGAAGATGAGCAAGGATCTTCATTGCACAAATTCTTGTGTACATGACTGTGTCAGTCAGTTGTTAAATGGATCTATTAATTGTGTATTCTGTGACAGAATGGTCTCTATCAGCTATGTCTGTAGACATGCAAAACTGTACTACAATTGTTTATAGGCATTTACATGCAATGAAATGTTTTTATGTGCCTTCCCCCCACCCCCCAGTGTAAAGAAACTACTGTTATCCATTAGTCCTCCCCTGAAAAGGGAAAGTGAGGGGTGTATCTGGGAGAGCAAGAGAAAGCAAAACATTTTAAGATGTTTCTAGTGCAGTTAAGTAGCAGGCTTTTTTGTCTGCCTCTTGGTGGTTTGCCTAAGAATAACATTTTTGGGAAGTGTCAGTCAAAATAATTCAACTTATGCATTAGCTGAACTTGAACCGAGGAATTTGGCGTCCTTAGGTATATGCAGTCATGTTTCATAGGGCATGTAATTTCTGTAGCCAAAGAGATACCAAAAAAGTTGGGAGAATACTTTAAAAAGTTAAAGTAAGTTTTGATCTATTTTGAAACAGAGAACAATTTGTTTATCGAGTCATCTCTTAATGGATGCTTGGGTTGCTTCTATCTTCTGGGAATTGTGAATAATGTCACTGTGAACATCTGTTTGCAAATATCTGTTGCAAACAGATATTTTTGTGCTTTCAATTCTTTTGGGTATACACCTAGAAGCAGGCTGGCTGGGTCATGTGGTGAGTCCATATCTCAGTTTCTGAGGAAATGTCAGGCAGTTTTCTATAGAAGCTTATATTAGTCAGCCAAAGGATGCTGCTGCAAAATACCAGAATTTGTTTGTTTTTTTGTAAAGCTTATTTATTTGGGGTAGAAGCTTACAGTTACCAGGCCGTAAGGTATAAGTTACTTTCCTCACCAAAGTCTGTTGCCTTGTGTTGAAGCAAGATGGCTGCCGACGTCTGCCAGGGCTCAGCCTTCCTCTTCCTCTTAAGGCTCTGTGGTCCCAGCTTCTTCCAGTATCAACTGTAGGCTGGGATAGGTCTCATCTCTCTCCCAGGGCTCGTTTCTGTCCAGGCTCTGCTGCTCCGCTCTCACCACAAGGCCAGCTGTAGACTGTCAGGCAAATGGCTCATCTTTCTTCCCAGGCCTCTGCCGTGTCTAACGGAGGTTTCTCTCCTTCCTCACCAATCTGCTCCTCTGTTGCTTACTTCCTGGGCTCCAGCATCAAAACTCCAACCTTCCTTCTCTGCGTTGCGGTTTCTCAGTGAGTTCCCACCTACCAAGGGGATGGGAATTCAACATCCTACTGATGTGGCCCAATCAAAGCCTCAATCATTATTTAATCAAGTAAAAGTGAAAACTCTGAATCCAACAGAATCTAATATGCCCAGAGGAACAGACCAGTTTACAAACATAAGATAATATCAATTTTTGGAATTCATAAACAATATCAAACTGCTACAAAGCTGTACCGTTTTCCATTGCTACCCATAATGAACAAGTTCCTGTTTCTCCACGTCTTCTCCGACACTTATTTTCTGTTTTTTTTTTAAATGGGTGGGACATAGTGTCCTTTGTGGTTTTGATTTGCATTTCCCTAATGACTATTGATGTTGAGCATATTTTCATGTGCTTTTTGGCCATTTGTCTATCTTTGTAGAAATGTCATTTTCATTTAGGTTATCTAATTTGTTGCTGTACAGTTGTTCATAGTATCCTCTTACAATCCTTTACCTCTGAGCATTTGGAGCTTTTTTTTTAAGTTTTGTTTGGTATGTCCTAAGTATGGCCGTCCTTATTGATGGTTTCTGGATTTTTGTCTTGTTCCTTTGGATGCGCCATCATTTCCTGTTGCTTTGTCTTGTGTTTTTTTCTTGCACACTACACATTTCAGTATTTTAAAGTGTTAACTCTAGGATTTGGTGCCTGAGCTGCTCCCTGAGTTGTGCTAGGTAGTGATATGACAGAGGTGTCCTTGAGTTCAGGAGCTAACAAAAGCAAACAAACCAATGTAAAAAATACCTTCACGGTTGGCTCTGTGTCAGCTGGTTTTCTCCTCCAGAGTTTGGCCTTCCTGTCAAGAAAGTCAGTCTGAGTGAACGTCCTGGGCTTGTGCTTGCTCACGGCCTTTAAGGGATTTCCCCATTTGCAGGAGCCAGTGCCTCTTCCACTGCCTGGAAACCCTCTCCCTCCTGGGCCTCGCGCAGTGAGTGAGAGCAGGCCACCTTTGCTCCAGGCTGCTTTGGCTTAATTGTTTTCACACTGCCTTAGCTGTCAGCAAGGTGCTTTTGCTTGCAGGACAAGTGCTCAGAGAGAGAGCCTGAGACTGGTGTCCTGGTTCAGACTTGGAGGCTGCCAGCCCGCCTGGTGGCTTGGCAGCCCATACAAGCACGCCTTCGTTCATGGGGGGGTAACTGCCCCCTCTGGAACAGGGCCAGGGACCCTGTGGGAGCCAGGTGGCTCCACACCACACGGGGGGGTGTGGACCACAGGGGCTTTTCCTACCATTAGGAAGCTGTCTGGGCTGTTAGAGGGCTTAATCTGCTCAGTACACACATTAATTCCCTTGGCAAGTATCTTTGCCTCAGCCTGTTTATTTACCACAATACCAGCAGCACGCTGGGAACACCGTAGACTCTTCCGGTTTTGCCGTGGTAACACTGGCAGCACCTGGCAACACCGTAGACTCTTCCGGTTTTGCCGTGGCAACACTGGCAGCACCTGGGAACACCGTAGACCCTTCCGGTTTTGCCGTGGTAACACTGGCAGCACGCTGGGAACACTGTAGACTCTTCCGGTTTTGCTGTGGCAACACTGGCAGCACCTGGGAACACCGTAGACTCTTCCGGTTTTGCCGTGGTAACACTGACAGCACCTGTGAACACCGTAGACTCTTCCGGTTTTGCCGTGGCAACACTGGCAGCACCTGGGAACACCGTAGACTCTTCCGGTTTTGCCGTGGTAACACTGACAGCACCTGTGAACACCGTAGACTCTTCCGGTTTTGCCGTGGCAACACTGGCAGCACCTGGGAACACCGTAGACTCTTCCGGTTTTGCCGTGGCAACACTGGCAGCACCTGGGAACACCGTAGACTCTTCCGGTTTTGCCGTGGCAACACTGGCAGCACCTGGGAACACCGTAGACTCTTCCGGTTTTGCCGTGGCAACACTGGCAGCACCTGGGAACACCGTAGACTCTTCCGGTTTTGCCGTGGCAACACTGGCAGCACCTGGGAACACCGTAGACTCTTCCGGTTTTGCCGTGGCAACACTGGCAGCACCTGGGAACACCGTAGACTCTTCCGGTTTTGCCGTGGCAACACTGGCAGCACCTGGGAACACCGTAGACTCTTCCGGTTTTGCCGTGGCAACACTGGCAGCACCTGGGAACACCGTAGACTCTTCCGGTTTTGCCGTGGCAACACTGGCAGCACCTGGCAACACCGTAGACTCTTCCGGTTTTGCCGTGGCAACACTGGCAGCACCTGGCAACACCGTAGACTCTTCCGGTTTTGCCGTGGCAACACTGGCAGCACCTGGGAACACCGTAGACTCTTCCGGTTTTGCCGTGGCAACACTGGCAGCACCTGGGAACACCGTAGACTCTTCCGGTTTTGCCGTGGCAACACTGGCAGCACCTGGGAACACCGTAGACTCTTCCGGTTTTGCCGTGGCAACACTGGCAGCACCTGGGAACACCGTAGACTCCTCCGGTTTTGCCGTGGTAACACTGGCAGCACCTGGCAACACCGTAGACTCTTCCGGTTTTGCCGTGGCAACACTGGCAGCACCTGGGAACACCGTAGACTCCTCCGGTTTTGCCGTGGCAACACTGCAGCACCTGGGAACACCGTAGACTCTTCCGGTTTTGCCGTGGCAACACTGGCAGCACCTGGGAACACCGTAGACTCTTCCGGTTTTGCCGTGGCAACACTGGCAGCACCTGGGAACACCGTAGACTCCTCCGGTTTTGCCGTGGTAACACTGGCAGCACCTGGGAACACCGTAGACTCTTCCGGTTTTGCCGTGGCAACACTGGCAGCACCTGTTAACACCGTAGACTCTTCCGGTTTTGCCGTGGCAACACTGGCAGCACCTGGGAACACTGTAGACTCTTCCGGTTTTGCCGTGGCAACACTGGCAGCACCTGAGAACAAAGTAGACTCTTCCGGTTTTGCCGTGGCAACACTGGCAGCACCTGGGAACACCGTAGACTCTTCCGGTTTTGCCGTGGCAACACTGGCAGCACCTGGGAACACCGTAGACTCTTCCGGTTTTGCCGTGGCAACACTGGCAGCACCTGGGAACACCGTAGACTCTTCCGGTTTTGCCGTGGCAACACTGGCAGCACCTGGGAACACCGTAGACTCTTCCGGTTTTGCCGTGGCAACACTGGCAGCACCTGGGAACACTGTAGACTCCTCCGGTTTTGCCGTGGTAACACTGGCAGCACCTGGGAACACCGTAGACCCTTCCGGTTTTGCCGTGGTAACACTGGCAGCACGCTGGGAACACTGTAGACTCTTCCGGTTTTGCTGTGGCAACACTGGCAGCACCTGGGAACACCGTAGACTCTTCCGGTTTTGCCGTGGCAACACTGGCAGCACCTGGGAACACCGTAGACTCTTCCGGTTTTGCCGTGGTAACACTGACAGCACCTGTGAACACCGTAGACTCTTCCGGTTTTGCCGTGGCAACACTGGCAGCACCTGGGAACACCGTAGACTCTTCCGGTTTTGCCGTGGCAACACTGGCAGCACCTGGGAACACCGTAGACTCTTCCGGTTTTGCCGTGGCAACACTGGCAGCACCTGGGAACACCGTAGACTCTTCCGGTTTTGCCGTGGCAACACTGGCAGCACCTGGGAACACCGTAGACTCTTCCGGTTGTGCCGTGGTAACACTGGCAGCACCTGTGAACACTGTAGACTCTTCCGGTTTTGCCGTGGCAACACTGGCAGCACCTGGGAACACTGTAGACTCTTCCGGTTTTGCCGTGGCAACACTGGCAGCACCTGGGAACACTGTAGACTCTTCCGGTTTTGCCGTGGCAACACTGGCAGCACCTGGGAACACCGTAGACTCTTCCGGTTTTGCTGTGGTAACGTTTGTGGCATTCCTTTTTGAACAACGCCTGTTCGCTTGATGTCCACGAGAGTGCCTTTCCTGTAGAGTCTCATATGTGGCCAAAGGACCAACCCCGTGTTTTCTAAAAGGCCTAGTAAACACAGCGGACGCGTCTCCTCTTTACCTCTGGGTGTGGCATTTTCGTGAATTACTGCAAGATGGCGGTTGTGGCTCTAAGGCAAGCCGTTGCTTTTTTTTTTTTTTTCAATAATTTTTTTCTTTTTTCCCTTCTCAGAATTTTTAAAAATTTATCCTCCCCCCCGCTTGCGGCTTGCATGCTGTCTGCTCTCTGTGTCCATTCACTATGTGTTCTTCTGTGTCTGCTTGTCTCCCTTTGTTGTGTCATCTTGCTGCACCAGCTCTCCGCAGGTGCAGGCCATCAGCTGTCCACGGGTATGGGCGAGCCCGCCTTCACAAGGAGGCCCCGGGACGCGAACCCAGGGCCTCCCGTATGGTAGACGGGAGCCCAGTCGATTGAGCCACAGCCGCTTCCGAGCAAGCCGTTAACATTTTAATAGTAGCTTGCGAATCCCTTCATGATGCATTATTTCAGTTCATCCACGCAAACCAGAAAGCTGGATATTAGTATTATCTTTACATAAATGATGAAACTAAGACCCAGAGAGGTTAGTGGTGAATGTGGCTTTTGTGGGAAGGATAGTTAGGATATGAAATTTAAGTCTTGGCCAGGTTTTGTTTTAATGAGAAAAAGAATACACCACATATTCCTAATATTTAAGTGTTGATTTTGATTCCAGTCTTTCAGATGACTTTCAGATCAGGTAATTGTTTCCCCTTCTTCAGAAGAAGGGCACATGGGTTACATTTCCTAATACATGGCTTATCTGAGAATGACTGCTGTTGCTGTCTAGTATATGAGGCCTATTACACCGTTTCCTTCAAAGCTCTGCTGATGTCTAGTTATTGTCTGCTGTAATAGTATTGGGCATAGAGCTGATGCTTAATCAAAAGGCTTAATCAGAAGCCTTTTGATGCTTAATCAAAAGGCTCTAATTTCTCTACATCCTCACCAATTCTTGTTATTTTGTGTGTGTGTGTGTGTTTTAATAATAGCCATTCTAGGGTGTTCTTCTTACAACTATATAGTATTCCATACAGCACACCTGTCTTTGCCTTGTTTCTTTCTGGAGTTTTCCATTTCCTTCTGATGCAGAACTGCAGAAAGAGGAGGTCATGGGGACAGCACTGTAGCAGCCCCAAGAAGCTGTACTGACGGCAAAAGGAAAACAAATCCGGACTTGGGAAAGAGACTGCTCGAAACAAGTATTTTAAGGGGGAGAAGGGACTGTTGGAATAGAGGGAGGGGACAGTTGCAAAGGGAGAAGCCCTGAACAGAGGTCTGTAAGTGTGTCAGACTCACGGGGGTTTTCCTTTACAGAGAAGTGGAAGGAAGCAGGTGTGGGAGGTGGGGTGAAAGCATGACGTCAGCAGGGAGATCAGAGACTGTTTTATGCTAAAGCAGCCTGCTTTCTGGGAGGTAGGAGAGAAAGTTAACCCGTTTGGTTAATAACAGTTTGTTCTGATTAAACATTTATGAGGCAAAGAATGGGGATTTGGAGGGTGTGCGTCTGGCCTTGTCCTCAGTCAGCAAGGGGCATCCGTGAGTCTCGTCTAAGTCAGGTGGGGAAGGGGGCTCTTCACGGTGTGAGGGGCATTTCTTAAACTGTGCTACTTTCCAGAAACATACGGCTGTAGAGCAGAGGACCCACGCTCAGCCTTGCCAGTGGGCTGATCTTTGTATTTTTGAGTCAGGTAGTAGATAGTGGGGAAATTATAAAGCATCTCTCTTTCCATGATTTTTCATGTGCATAGCGTCATATTTTGCAGTATACTGTGTATTTGTTATTGTTTGAATCTTTCAATCTGATTTATTGTTTGTTGTTGTTGCTGTTTTTAGGAGGTACTGGGAATTGAACCCAGGACCTCGTACATGAGAAGCAGGCACTCAACCACTGAGCTACATCTGCTCCCCAATGAGAGTTGGTTTTTTCATTTGTTTTTAGGATGTAACAGATTGCACCTGGGACCTTGTACATGGGAGCAAGAACTCAGCCACTTGAGCTACATCTGCTTCCCTGATTCTATTGTTCTTTTTAATAAATAGTAGAAAACTTTATCAGGTTCTGGCAGTCAGTTGTTTGAATGAATTATTAATAGATAACACTTAGTAATTACATGTTTTCAGCACTGACATAAAAGCTTTAAATGTATTAAGTGATTTGATTTTTACAACAGTCTGATTATGAGCTACTATTATTCCTATTTTATAATGGGGAAAATGAGGCGTGGAGAAGGTGAGCACCTTGCTTTTGGGTACCTAGCTAGCATGTGACACAGCTAGGATTTGAACCCAGGAAGTCTGTATTTTTGTATATTACAGTGCTGTAAGTTTGTATCCTGTTTTTCTGCAACTTCATAAGCATGTATCTCTTCCATCCTTTCCTCCTTTCTCTCCTTCCCTCCCATCCTACCCTCTTTCCCTTCCGCCCTCCTTCCTTTTTCCTTCCCTTCTCTCTTTCTCTATGAGGACTCCATCATAGATGTCATTCAAATCACTGATCTTTTTTTGAGGTTTAGAATGAGGCATGTAAAAAAAAATCTATATATGTGTATATATTCTAGTTCTTTAGGTATTACATTTTGTATATATTATTTTGAAAGAAACTTTAAATTACATGTCACATTGAAGATACAGGGGATTCCCACGTGCCCCCCCCCTTCTCCCCCTCCCACTCCTATTAACATCTTTTATTAGTGTGGTACATTTGTTACACTTCAGGTGTTACATTAAAGTTACTTTCTGAAACAAATTGTTGTACTTTTACAAGTATGTAATTGTCTAGATTGCAAATGTATTAAAGCTAGTTGTTGTTTATTTTTAGTTTATTGGCCTTAGGTGAGCATTGGGTTATGGCAACAGTGTTTATTCCTCTCTTTACCCTGTGATGGTTAAGTTCATGTGCCAGCTTTGTTGGATTATGGTGTCCACTTGCTTGGTCAAGCAAGCACTGGCCTGATGGTTCTTGTGCAGATATTTCATGGATTTTCATCATCAGTAAATTGATTGCATCTGTGGCTGTTTACGTCTAAATCAGCTGAGGAGGTTGTTTGCAAGAGTGAGAGAAGGCGCTTCCAATCAGTTGAAGGCCTTGGAAAAGGAACTGATGATGTCAGCAGTAGAAGGAAGGATTTCCATCTCCCTTTCAGCCAGCTTCTTCTAGGGAAATCATCGAATTCTTCATTGGAGTTCCAGCTTGCAGCCTGTCCTGTGGAATTTGGACTTGCCCATCCTCACAGTCTTGTGAGCCATTTCCCTGGAGAACCCTGGCTAATAGAACCCCTGACTTATACTGGGGAATGACATGGTCATGATGGAGAATTAGATGCTTTAGATTTGTGCTGCCCAGCATGGGAGTCACTAGATGTGGCTATTGAACACTTGAAATTTGGCTCACCTGGATTCAGATGTGCAATACCTGTAAAACATATACTGGATTTCAAAGACCTGGTATGAAACCAGGAATATAAAATATATCATTAATTTAAGTCGGGTACATATATATATTTTCTATATATTGGAATAAATAAAATATATTATTAATTCAGTTTCATCTGTTTCTTTTTAATTAAAAACTACATCTGTTGCTCATATTTGTGGCCTACGTTATATTTCCGTTGGCTCCTCAGTCATGTGTAGGAGGTGACGCTTCTTTACGCCTCGGTTGTGTGCTCAGTTCCATAGGGGCACTCATGAATGGAAGGAGGGAGGCGTGCTCAGGGCTGGGGGCTTCAGAAGATGACCTTTAAGCCAGTGGCATTAACCTAGTTTTTAATTCCTTTTTGCCTTCTTTTGAGGTCTTTAAGTCTACCTTTTGAATATAAGGAATTAAAAGTCAAAAGCTAATGAAAAATTATTTTGGAGAGTTTTTTCTAGTGGTTTTGGTTATTAGTCTAATGAATCAAATCAAGGTCTGCTCACAGAGACCATTGCTCTGTGCCTTTCTGCCAAATGCTGGCTTAGACAGCTAAATGGATATCTAAATATGGAACAAAGTTAAGTTTTAGGTCTACTGAGTTCTAGGTGTCTCTGTGACGTCCAGATAGGGATTAACGTTAACCACTTGGATGTACGAAACTAGAGCTCAAGGAAATCTCGACTGGCAGTAAAGATTGAAGTTGGTTGAACTCAGGAGGTGAGTAGAGTGAGAAATGGGTCTAGTAAAAACCCCTCAAGAACAGAGGGTAACGGAAAAGGAATGTTAGGGTCATTGAGGAAGAGTGGTCAGAGGGAAGAGTTTCATCAGGATGGTGTGCTTTCAAGAGGCAGGCAGATGACAGTGATTGTAGCAAATAAATAATGAATATTGTCCATTGTCTTTAACAATTGGGAGGATACTAGGGAGAGCAGGTTCCCTGCAAGGTGTTTGGGGAGGAGGCAAAGGCAGATGGCTGTAAGCTGAAGAATTAAGGGAGGACAAAGGACTGGAGACAGTGCAGGCTCCCTTGCCAGCGAAGGCGATGGTGGGCAGGCTTTTGGTAGCTAGAGGGGGGTCCATTTAGCATACAGTGTGGGTGTGTGTGTCTTCTCTTGGCTGACCTTCTTTAGAACCCTGTGGGGTCTGTAGCTTTGCATCCTTGGATTCTAGTGCAGCATCATGCATAAGGCAACTACTCTGTAACAGTTGTTGATCATGATTGTAATTTAGTTAGTAGCCCTTTTCAACAAGCATAGACTTTAAAAAAAATTTTTTTTAAACCATACATAGATCACAAAAAATGTTACATTAAATAATATAAGGTTCCCACATACCCCACCCTCCACCCCCCACTCCTCCCACATCAACAACCTCTTTCATCATTGTGGCACATTCATTGCATTTGGTGAATACATTTTGGAGCACTGCTGCACTGCACAAGTTGACTAACAGGGAGGTGAAGATCGTCAACCACCATACCAGGGAACCGAGAGTGCCTACAAGTGCAAGCAGGAGAATCACATCCATCAACCATATGGGGTCTAAGCCCCCTCTCGATGTAGTGGTGGAGTGGACATCACCAACCCAGGGTCCATAGGATGGAGGAATAAAATATGGATTAGAGTGCATTTACTGGTATTCAACAAGCATAGATTCTTTAACAACATCATCTCCAAACAGATGTTAGATCCACATAAGGGCTTGCATTTTATCAAAGTTTAACTGTTCTGTGGCTGTTCAGCTTAGCGAATGGAAAGACAAAGGGCGTTGAAGTCAAACAGAAGTATCACTCAAATCATCACCCTGGTACTTTTTAGCTATGTGATCTTGAACAAATTATTTGCCGCTTTCGGCCTCTTTTTCCTGAGCTGTGAAATGGAATAACCCCTCTCTTTTAGGGGCTGTTATAGGATTCAATAAGAAAATGCATGAAGTGTTTTGTATAGTACCTGCTACAAATGAGTAAATGCTTCCTAGAATAACACCCTCACTATGCATGCCAACACTGCAGTTTGGCATTTGATTTAAAGTCATGTAAAATACGATGTTAGAACTTTAGAAAAGAGCAAGTGTACTTAGCTGAAATAGAGTGAAAAATCAATCTTTGAATTAATGTTTCTTTTCTTGGCCCCTTCTAATCCAGGTCCTGAGAGAGTCTAACAAATTAGCAGAAATGGAAGAACCGCCCTTGCTTCCAGGAGAAAATATTAAAGACATGGGTCTGTAACGGTGCTTTTTGTCAACTTCATCTCCCCTCTCCTGCTGGAACGTGCGGTGCTGCGTGTGGGCGCTGGGCTGGCCGCCGGCTGTGGCAGCTCTCACGGCCTGCAGCCTCCCGGCATCCTCGCTCGCTCCAAGCCTGGGCCTGCACCTGCTTGTGTGTTCTTTTGCACTATTGGAAACATGCACCTTGAATCATAGTCCGCCTCCAGTTTGCTTTGCTTTCTTTGAAGTACATGGCTTTTTTATGTGCACAAAAATACATTAATTTGAATGACTGTATTCAAATATTGGGTTGTCTAGATAAAAACATTGAAATGTTACTTCATACAAGTAATTTTTTTAAAGGCACACTCTCTCATTTGCTTACTTTATTTTTTTCTACTTTAATAAACTTGGGTCAATATTTGGATGAAAATATTGCTAGGCAAGCAGTTTGATGTATGTGTCTTTCTCTGTCTGGCCTACAGAGTTAAACATTTACTTATATTATTATGGAGTAGAAGCTGGAAGTTAACATTTAAACTATTTTTGGTTTTATGCTTTTACTTTATTTCATCTTATAGAATTTGAGAAATAAAGTAATATACCAGAAGAATAAATAGATGGTTTCTTAGCCAAAGTAGATACCATCTTTTATTTTATTATAAATCATAATTTTAAAAAATAACTTAAAGCTAAATTTTCCCTGGCTAGGTATCATTTCCTTGTGAATAAATAAGCAAGCCAAAGGGGTGGTGCCACCTTTTAAATGACTTGTTATTATCTATAGTAAATTTAATTTCTTAGCACTTAGTATGGTATTTATCTCTTCTTCCTCTTGACCTTGATTAAATAACTTCCCGAACTTTTTTTACCCCACTCATCCTCCAGTCCCACTCACCTACTTACTGCGTTCTATTGTGTTCTATACAGCGCTAGTTATCACTTCTGTGTGCTTGCTGACTGTCTCATTTAATCATCCTCATGGGAATCTTCTAGGGAAGATGTTAAACTCATTTTGTAGATGAGGAAACTAAGGCATAGACTCATAGGGCTCCTTAGTAAAGTTAGAGCTAGCACTGATCATTTGTTTTCCTCCTTCGAACCTAAAGTCCCTGTTATTTCCATTATAATCAGTTATGGAACAAAGGACTCTCAAGTTAGCACTCAGGCTCTTTGGGCTCCTTGTCCTTTCAGTATCAGCACTCCCTAGGAGTTCATCCATGACCCTTTTTCCTACGGTAGGCTTTGTTTGATGGGCCATATCTAAATTAGTAGCTTCCCCTACCACATATATGTCAGTGAGCCCAAAAGTTGTGTTTTCATGCTCTGACACATAAGCAAATGCCTCTAAAACACATGCCTTTGGGTGTCCCATAGGAACCTTATATCCAGCATTTCTAAAACTGTAAGTTCCCCATAATCCCAAATCTCCTTTCCTCCACTCTGTATCTCAGTTAATAGCAGGACCAGCTTTCCAGTACTGATGTCAGAAACCTGGGCATCGTTGTAGGCTGCTCTTCTTTCCTGACTCTCATATCCACGTAGTTTTCAGGTCTGAGTCAGTCCCTGTATTAGTCAGCCAAAGGGGTGCTGATGCAAAATACCAGAAATTGGTTGCTTTTTATAAAGGGTATTTATTTGGGTAGTAGGAGCTTACAGATACCAGGCCACAAAGCATAAGTTACTTCCCTCACCAAAGTCTATTTGGAACAAGATGGCTGCCGACGTCTGCGAGGGTTCAGGCTTCCTACGTTCCTGGGGCTTGCTTTTCTCTGGGTTCAAGGTTCCTTCCTTCTGGGGCTGGCTTCTCTTTCCTCTGGGAGCTTACTTCATGGGGCTCCAGCTTAAGTCTTCAGCATCAAAACTCCATCAGAAACCCTCAGCTCTGTCCTTTGCCATGCCTTTTATCTGTGAGTCCCCACCTACCCTAATCATAACTCAGTCATGCCCAGGTAAAGATCAGATTACAAACATAATCCAATATTTCTGTTTTGGAATTCATCAATAATATCAGACTTACAGTCCCTAAGAATTTCTTGAACTTGTTTTCTCCTCTCCATTTTCCCACATCTGTACCCTGGAGAAGGCTTTCCTTTTGTATTTTGTGCTGCCTCCCCATCTCCACCGTGCGTGGCAGAACTGCCGTGGGCACAGGTCCCAGGCTAGTCCTCGCTCACGCCCCTGGCCCGTGGGCGCAGCTCCCAGGCTGCTTGCCCACACCTCTGGCCCATGGGCAGATGGCCTTTCCCATCCCCGTGTTGCTTGGAGGATGTGTTTGTGCTTCTCGTTCTACACAGGTCACGTGCTCATATATTACATTTATTTGTATTTATTTATGTCCTCCTCCTAGCTCACTTTTTTATACCTCACAGAATCCACTATGGCTTCTTCCTTGATAAACTTTTGAAAAGTTGACAGGAAGAGTAATTATAAGATCTTTTGGTACCACTAGGCAGTATTACAGTAAAATTTAGAGTAATACTAATCTATTAAATAAAATATCCTGATTCAAAATCATCTGCATAGACTTGATTGCTGTCCAAAACAAACTTAATAGAGATTATGTAAAGTGTAAGGCTAGGGTAACCTTGCACATTTTGTGAAAAAGGCCTTGGATTTTTAGAGGGCATAATGTAAGTCTGCAGTTTAGAAGTGTCTTCAGAAGTTAAGGTGGCAGGACCAGTGACTGAATGCTGCAGGGAAGGAACGGTCTCAGATATGGTGACGTGGCCTCCTTCAGGGAGAGCAGCCCTGCCCGGGGTCTTCAGCCTCCCCCTGGATGCAGCAGAGGCAGCACGGCGCAGGGGAAGGAGATCCGAACCTGCAGTCGGGGAGCTGGACTTCAGCCTCCGTCCTAGCAGTTACTGCTCCCAGCCATCCATGTCCGTTTCCTTTCTCTCAGCCCTAGTAGTCTCACCTGAAACTGTAGGTGTGTGTAGCTGGTCGCTTTCAGGGTGGTAGGAGGGTTAAGTGGGTGCTCAGGTGGAAGGTGTGTCCCTCCTCTGGTAAAGTCCCTTTCTTGATACAACTCCTGCAAGCATCCCCACCTCCTAAGGAGGGGGCGGGGTGGGAGGAGCAAGCCAGGGTCCCTGAGGACAGGTCACCAGGTCACCACGGAGGGTCTGCGGTGCTTTAAATGATGCACTTCCCTGAGTACTGTCGCATAAACCTCAGAAGGGGAAGGCGACACTAGCGAATAATAGGACTGATTTTCTTGACCGAATAAGAAAACTGTCTGTGGAAGGAATCCAGAAATGTTTTTAGTAAATTGAATAAAGCTTCCCTAGTTGTGGTTACAAAATGTGAGCAAGGCAAGTTTGTGCATCTTTATCTAACGATGGGTTTATTTGATTTTAAAGCTTCCTTCTACCTAACCATCCATTAGAAACAAGCATTTAAAATTAGGAAACTCATACTTGAACATTCCCAGAGGAACTGTTTTGAAGGTTAGAAATGTTTGTTAAAGATCAGTCTCATTGCAAATTCCATACAAAGCAATCAGTCTTTCAAAGTGATGACTAGGAAGCAGCGTTAGGAAGTTCCAGTGCCTTATAAAACATATTTTTCATGGCCCTAAGTTTTCCCGGAAGCCCCTTAAAAGTTCTTAGAAATTTGTCATACCAAAGAAGCGCACCTTACTTCCTTGGAATGATGAAGATATTCCTTTATCTGCTGTTGCTGCAATAATGACGTTACAGGAATTTATGAATATTTAAAGTTATTGAAAGTTTGTATTGGGCATTATGAGCTCTGCCATATCAAATGCTATTTTGAGCTAGTGATAGCTGAATTAACTTGTTTAATCAGTCAGTGCATGCTTTAAAAAGCATAATACTAAAAAAAAAAACATAGTGCTCTACTGTTTAGGTTCATTTATCTTGTAATAAAATAATGCTTGTGGTTATTCCTCTACAAAGTTGGACATCGTTTGTGTAGGAAGGAATATATTACCCTCTTATTATAGTCTTTCTCCAAGAAAACCCTTTTCATATACATTTCATTTCCCCTACAATACTTTTCTCAGAAGTACAGTCTATATGATTAGGAGTTTCTGGTATTAGGTGTTTTGGATTTTGCACTTTTAGAGGAATGTTGACCATCTTAGACTGTGACCAGAGGAAGACAAGTAGGTTGGTGAGTGGGCCTCGAACCTGATAGGATGAGTGCAGCTCTGCCTTGAGACCGTTTCCTGTTGCCACCATGCCTACCAGCCCCCTTTCTGAGCCCTCTCATACCACACCTTCTTATCCAAGAAATAGTGGTATCTCTTTCCTTCTGTGCTGCCCCGGAGGCAGAGACACCTGCCTTCTCTTAATTCTTCCCACTTCTTTTTGCACTCCTTCCCCGTATAGTTCCTCATGATTGAAAACTTAGATCAGGCTTCTGAGGTCTCCTTAAATCACCGATTCTGTTATTAGACTATCCCGTATTGACTAGCTATCAGAATTCTCTTCAGTTTTATTTGTGAAAGATGGGAATGCAGTTTTTAATAATGCCCAATGTGTAGTAAAGATGTGGACTCTTTCTTTTCAGCCAAAGATGTAACTTATATCTGCCCATTCACTGGTGCTGTACGAGGAACTCTGACCGTCACAAATTATAGGCTGTATTTCAAAAGCATGGAACGGGTAAGGCTTATTACTGCATTAGAGTTTGTATGTACGTGTGTGTGTGATTTGCAGCCAGTTTTTTTCATTTTTGATCATTTCTAAATTAAAGGATTTCCGATTGAGATTTTTCTCAGCTATATTATGTAGTATCAATTGCTCAATTTTAATTGATTTTTCTTTCCTTCCTTTAGGACCCTCCTTTTGTTTTAGATGCTTCTCTTGGTGTCATAAGTAGAGTAGAAAAAATTGGTGGTGCTTCCAGTCGAGGTGAAAATTCTTATGGACTAGAAACTGTGTGCAAGGTAAATTTTATAATATGTATGTGATTTTATTTGATTTGAAAAAGTTTTCTTTTAAATAGAGACTGTATTTGGAAACTGGTTTCAAAAATATAAAATCAATCCATACTAAAAGCATCATTCCTAGTAGAAAACAACATTTAGAAATAATATAGATCTCCTAAATGTTATGTGTCATGAATTCATGTTGAACTCTTTTGGGCCCAATTCAGTCTATTTTGAGATTTTCTTGTATGTATCCCTACCAATTTTCAGGATCCTACTCTTTCCCAATTAGTGCCTTCACTTTAACAGCACATACTCTGTATCTGCATTGTAATAGCTGCTCAGACTTGGAGACTCAGTTTGGTTTTCAGAAATCTAAATTCTGTGGCTACAGGAGGTAACAGTTTCTTCCAAGGCACACATGAACACTTAGGTGTCATTTATGTGGCACTTTAGGAATTTGAAGCCCTGTGCTTCTCCTTTCCTTCTACTTCCTCTAGCGTATTTAGGAGCAACAAGCTAGTCTCACTATACTTGGTAGTTTGACACAGATGTTCTAAGGTGTCAGATGCACACTCACTCAGAACCTTGCCTCATACAAGTGTTTGATTAGAAGTATTCAGTGGTGATATATTGGGTACCCTGCTACCACAGCATGCTGTGGACTATTAGTGTCCTCTTTACCATTGGAAATGAGACAATTGTGCCTTTCATTGTAATCACATTAAAGAACCAGTTCCCAAAAACCCTAGAACCAATTCAGAAAACCCATCCTTAAATTCTATTCCTTTAGAACCACTACTGGTACCAAAATCTAGGGAAAAAGAACCAACAGGATATGTGTATATCTCTGTATGTCTATAAATAAATAAATAGATTTATTGGAAGGCATTGGTTCACCTGATGGTGGAGGCTGACAAGTCTGAATTCTGTAGGGCAGGCCAGAGACTGGAAATTCTGGTAAGAGTGGTGTTGAAATCTTGAGTCTGAATTTCTTAAGGGAAGCCCACAGGCTGGAACTAAGGGACAATTAGAGAGTGCAGTCTTGAAGTGGAATTCCATCTTTTCCTCAGAACCTCTTTTCATTTAAGACCTCCAACTGATTGGATGAGGCTCACTCACATTGTGGATGGTCATCTCCTTTACCTGAAGTCAACTGCCTCTGGATGCAAATCTCATCTAGAGTATCTCCACAGGAATGTCTAGTCCCCTGTTCAACCAAACACTGACACCCGAACCTCACCACGTTGACACTTAAAATCAACCATCACAGTATGTTTACAAATTCATGGCATCTGATTTTCATAATGGCCATCTTAAATGTGCATAGTACATTTATAATACACTGTAAATAAGATACAGAGGACTTTCACATTCATTATTTCACTTTAAGACCCATAAAAATCCTGTGAGGTAGACAGTATTTCAAGCTCTGAACAGTTAAGTTATACTACTTTGTTGTGGAAGAACTAGATATATATTCATCATCACCTATCTTTTCTATTTCTAATTTTCCTACTGAAACAATGATGGGAAAACTTGATAATATAGACCTTTGCTGTTTTCTTATCCACTAGCATTGTTTAAATGCATTAATATTTGTATGAACTTAGATTGTATTTGTTACATTTTTACCACTAAATCACATATTTAATACCATGTACCACTTTTACAGGTCATCGTTCATACTATGACTTAATTAACACCCATACAAACCTCAATTCTGATAATTTTTTTTTTCATTTGCTGTTCTACCAGTGCCAAATGTAAATGCAACAGTTCATGCATAATTCAAGATGCTTTCTTATGCTAATCTTAGAAGTTTTGTGAATCTGGTATTAAAGCTAATGACTTCACAATTATTTTATACTTTAACATTACAGTCAGAGGACCCTGATGAGTGTCTCCTAATCACTTTTCTTTAGCATAGTAGTAAATAGAGCTTAGAATATTACGGGGACGTGAGTGAGAGAGTGACCTAAAATACTGATTTTTTAAATGTAACTTTTTCCATGAAACAAGACCATTGCCAACCAACCCGAACATTTGTAGGGCCCTTACTGTGGTACTTTCAGGAAGATTCTGGTTAGCAGAGGGATTCTGAATCACTACTGGTTGTTGAGAGATTTACTGAGGAAAAAAACAAGCACCAGCTTCAGTTTTCTCACATGCTTTAAAAGATATCAAAGATAGCATTGTAATTTTGGATCAGATTTATGAAGCGATACTTTGCTTTGTTCATGCACTACTGGTGCAGCAGCTCCCTTTGTCCAGTGAACCTACATAGGCTGACATTTTTATCCATTGATAGGATTAGTGTGAAATTTTGGTGTTTTTACTCTTATTCCTGTAAGATAAATATTCTCTTGGAAGATATCAGTTATTTGTTTTTGACATATTGGCAGTCGTATATATAATTTTAACAAACCAATTTTATTGATACGTATTAGTAAAGCACAAATCCACCCAAGGTGGACAAACAGTGGTATTTGGCACAATCACATAATTGTGCATTCATCACTTCAGTTATTATTAGAGCATTTTCATTAATCCAATAATAATAACAATAAAAACAACAAAAAACCTCATCACCTCTCAGTCTCTCTTTGCTTCCCCTGCCATATATAGTTGCTATTCTGTTTCCATCTCTGTAGTCTATTTGTATTTATATTTTGTCAAAAGAGTCTTACATATATATGCTTTATCACCCATATTCGTATTTCATGTGAGGTTTCACTATGTTATACAGTTCCATGTTACAGTTTTTAGCCTTCTTTCTAGTAATATATATGACCTTAGACTTTCCCTTTTGAACACTGTCATACCCATGTAATAGCTCTGCTAGTTACATACTGTTGGTGCTTTCACCATTTCTATTCATTTCCAAAGATTTATAAACAACCTTTGTACTAATTCTGCACAGATTAACTCTCAGCTTTCCATTCCCTATCCTCAGTCTATTTACAAATGACCTATTAAACTCCATGAGTTTGCACAATGTATTTAGCTCATAATAGTGCAACCATAAGTATTTGTCCTTATTTGTCTGGCTTACTTCATTCAGCATAATGTTCTCCAGGTTCATCCCTGTTGTCTCATATGCGTCACGACTTCATTTCTTCTTATTGATGAATAGTATTCTATCGTGTGCATGCACCACAATTTGTTTATCCATTCATCAGTTGATGGGCACCTGGGTGTTTCCATCTTTTGGCAATCATGAATAATGCCGCTCTGAACATTGCTGTGCGGTTGTCTGTTCTTGGCACTGCTCTCAGTTTCTCTGGGTATATACCCAGTATATTTATAGCATGGTCACTTGGAAAGTCTATATTCAACTTCTTTAGGAACTGCCAAACAGTCCTCCACAGTGGCTTTTCTGCATTCCCACCAACGTGAAGAAGCATTCCTATCTCTACACATCCTTTTCAACGCTTGTAGTTTTCTGACTTTTTAATAGTGGCCATTCAAGTAGTTGTGAAATGATATCTCATTGTGGTTTTCATTTGCATTTTCCTAATTGTTGAAGATTTTTACATTTATTTATTCCCCATTTGTGTTTCTTCTTTGGACAATTGCCTTTTCAAGTCTTTTACCCGTTTTTTAATTGGGTTACATGTCTTTTTCTCTTTGAAGAGTAAAATCTCTTTATATAATGTGAAAATCAAGGCCTTACAGGATATGTGGTCTCCAAATGTTTTCTCCCATTGAGTAGGTTGCCTTTTTATTTTCTTGACAAAGTCTTTTGAAGAAAAAACGTGTTTAATTTTGAGGAGGCTCCATTTATCTATTTTTTCTTTTGTTGCTACTGCTTTGGGTTTAAGGTGTAATAAACTACCACCTACCACAAGATCTTGAAGAATTTTTCCAACAATTTCTTTTAGGAGTTATATCGTTGCGCTTTTACATTTAGGTCCTTGATTCATTTTTAGTTAGTTTTTGTATCAGGTGTGAGATGGGGTCTTTCTTTCTTTTGGCTATGGATAACCAGTTCTTCCAGCACCATTTATTGAATGGACTGTCCTGGCCCAGCTGGGAGAGCTTGGCGGCCTTGTCAAAAATCACCTGACCATAGATGTGAGAATACATTTCTGAGTTCTCAGTTCCGTTCCATTGGTCGATCTGTCTATCTTTATGCCAATACCATATTGTTTTTTTTTTCACCACAGTAGCTAAGCAATATGCTTAAAGGTCAAAAACTGAGAACCCTCCAACTTTGTTCTACTTTAAAAAGACATTTTGGCCATTTGGGGGCCCTTACCCTTCCAAATAAACTTGATAATTGGCTTTTCCATTTCTGCAAAAAGGCTGTTTGGATTTTTATTAGGATTGTGTTGAATTGACATCTTTTTTTTTTTTTAAATATTTATTTATTTATTTCCCTCCCCTTTACCCCCTGGTGTCTGTTATCTATGTCTATTTGCTACATCTTCTTCTTTGTCCACTTCTGTTGTTGTCAGCGGCATAGGAATCTGTGTTTCTTTTTGTTGCGTCATCTTGCTGTGTCAGCTCTCCGTGTGTACAGCACCATTCCTGGGCAGGCTGCACTTTCCTTCGTGCTGGGTGGCTCTCCTTACGAGGTGCACTCCTTGCACGTGGGACTCCCCTATATGGGGGACACCCCTGCGTGGCATGGCACTCCTTGCATGCATCAGCACTGTGCATGGGCCAGCTCCACACGGGTCAAGGAGGCCCGGGATTTGAACCGCGGACCTCCCATGTGGTAGACGGATGCCCCATCCACTGGGCCAAGTCTGCCACCAAGAATATAGTCTTAAGTTAGAACATAGTACCCATATTAAAAAAAAAATTGCCATGAGCAGTGGAGCAGCCCTTTGTTCAATTTTATAGCGTGGGGTATAATAAAACTATTTGGAATTCTGCCTAGGTTAAACATTTAAATAAAGTGGGTATTCTTGGAATTATTTTCAAACTCACATTTTTTCTCAATGCTGTTAAGATGCCATTAAACCTAAATATAGATATTTGCATTCAGCCTGAGCATAGAAAATTGCTAGCAGACCAATAATGAAAGGGAGTCTTGTTGTTAAGACTTGACCTTAAAGTCTGGGTGATATCAACTAAACTATTCAGAATTCACCTGCTGTAGATGGCTGAAGAACATGGACATGGAGTGGAGGGAGACCTTTAGGCAGGGATTGGCTCTGTCAGTTTCACATAAGGGACTGATGACTCAGACGTCCAATGGAAGTGAGTCTGGGGGAGGGATAATAGGCAGGAAAGTAATCATCAGGCGTAATGGGAAGGAATTCACATGTGAAATACAGTGACCATGTATGCAGTCTAACATTTCTTCTTGATCATGTTCCAGTACACAGTTCAGTGCTTTCATAACATTGTGCTGACATCACCACTATCTATTTTCAAATCATTTCCATCATTCCAAGTAGGAACCCTGTGTATTTTAGGTACAGATTTTTAATAGGGAAATTCATGACAGAAAATGGGCTTCCACAGGGAAAAGACATATGCTGTTAGTATGTGTTGATCATACATTAGTGAATATGAAACTGCTAACCTTTTCAGATATGAAACTGTTAACCTCTAGTGCCTGCATCAAGTGCTGCCTCCTTCACTGGCCTATCTTGAGTCCTTAAGCAGAGAAAAATTTTCTACTGTTTGAATTCTGTCTTATATTAGAGTGCGTTTTATTTCTTTATAGTTCTTCAAATAAAGCATTATAAGTCCCTGCTTTCAGCATCTGTTGTCTGATTTATCTTTGTATCCTGCAGATCTTAATCTTTTACATGATAATTCTAAGTAGCATTGTTAATTCATTAAATAAAAAGTGAACAGTGATTGACTTGGATGCTAAATATTTTGTAGGATATCCGGAATTTACGGTTTGCTCATAAACCTGAGGGGCGAACAAGAAGATCCATATTTGAGAATCTAATGAAATATGCATTCCCTGTCTCTAATAACCTGGTAAAATGAATCTTATTTTTGAAAAATATGTAATTGTTGGTGTAAAGAAACTTATCTAGACTCTCTAGGATCTTTACATTTATGTCCCTGGTTTGCCTTTTAACCAGACGTATAATGTAGGTTTAATCTAATTTGTTGGACCAGTTTCTTCAGGTATAAAATGACAAAGCTGGATTAGCTGATTTTTGAGTCCATTTCAGCATTAACGTTCTGTAATTCTGTTATTTTTCTATGCAGGGTGTTTCTGTGATGAAAAGGTGTATGTAGTCTTCATTAGGATTTAAAATCTCCTCCATAATTTGGAGCTGGGAGTTAAGACTAGCAATTTTGAGAATGAAGAAGGGGCAAACTCTTAGTCCCTGTTGTGTGCTACCAACAGTATTAAATTCCCTCATTTATGTTATATCATTCAACTTCCACAGTCCCCTTTTTGGGGGTAGGTCTTATTTATCTCCATTTTAGAGATGAAAGTAGGAAAAGAGTAAACAGTTAATTCAAAGGCATAGCTAGTAGGGGATATAATTTAAAATTAACACTGGTCTTCTAATTCCAGTTTCATTCTTTTATTATAGTTGTTTCTGTCATTATGTGTATAAAAATGATAATTAAATGGTTTTTTTTGTACCCAGAGCAGTAATTGCATGCCAAAGAATTAAAAGGTTGTAAATTTCAGAAAATGTAACATAAACATCAAACCTTGAAGTTATTTGTAATATGTGTGATGTCAAAGTAGTTAATTATGTCAGAAGATGTCTTTGTTTTATAATATTTTTCATTATTTAGAAGTAAACTTACAGCAGCTACCAAAGATATCTGTTGGAAATATTTTAACATTTGATGAACCTTGATGATGGGTTTCTGTACTTTTCCATTTGTTTGAACAATATAGAAAAATAATAAGACAAAAACTAAAACAATGTATAAAAAGGACATCAATACAAAATACTTTTGCAAATAAATAAATCAAAACTTTGGGTATGATAGGGTATTTTTGATTCATTACCTCCTTAAATCTCTTTTTCAGCAATGAACTCTTTTTGCTTTTTTGTAGCCCCTCTTTGCTTTTGAATACAAAGAAGTATTCCCTGAAAATGGGTGGAAGCTATATGATCCTCTTGTAGAGTACAGAAGGCAGGTATGTACTTCTTTACTTTGAATTTCAGCATATTCTTTTTTTTTTTTTCCACAATGAAACTTCATGGGTAGCAATTTCCAACTTTTCTGTTGTGTGTGTGCGTCTGTGTGTGTGTTTTAATGAAGGCCAGTCCTAGTTATTTGGCTGCCTTTCAGTTTCTTTCAAACTACTTTTCAGAATATGTTAATGGTCTTTTATGAATCTTTACTTATCTAAGAGTTTACAGGTATAACAGTTTAAAAACATTTAATATTTAAAGAAATATATATAATGGTAAGTGTACTTAAGTTTTAATGTTCTTATGTGCCATTCAGCATTTTTCACTTAGATTTTTTTTCTTGAACTTTTTATTTTGAAATAATTTTCAACTTACAGGATAGTTGATAAAATAACACAAAACCCATACAGAGAACTCCATCCCTGGTTCTCCACCCACCCCAAATACATCAATTTTAACAGTTTGCCACCTTCACTATATCCTCCTATCAATCCATCGCTCAGTCCATCTGTGTGTCTATCAATTTTCTAAACATTTGAGAGTAGGTTGTATTCATATTCTCCTAGATTGTACAATACTTCCATGTGCATTTCCTAAGAACAAGGATATTCACCTATGTAATCCCATTAAGTACAGTTGTCAAGGTGTAGGTTTTTCATAAGTCTCCAAAATGTCCTTGGGCGTTTTCTTCTCCATTAATACATCCAGGCCAGGATCATGTATTGCGTTTAATTGTAATTTTCTCTAATTGCTTTTAATTTTTTTTGTAAATTGTGGCAACATACATACAACATAAACTTTCCCATCTCAACTACTCCCAAGCATACCATTCAGTGGGAGTGATGGACCCTCACCACCGTCCATTACCAGAACTTTCCCATCACCCCAAACACCAGTTATACATTAACTCTGCATTCCCACTGCCCCCCACCACTGGTAACATGTACTCTGTTTTCTGTCTATGAATTTGCATATTGTACCTATTTCGTCTAAGTGAGCCCATACGGTATCTGCCCTTTGTCTTACTTCATGCAACATAATGTCTTCAAGTTCACCCATGTAGTGGCATTGTTGGAACTTCATTCATTCCTTTTTAAAGCTGAGTACTCTTCCATTTTAACCACATTTTGTTTATCCATTCATTTGCTGAGAGACCTTTGGTTTCTTTTGAAATTTGGTTATTCTGACTAGGCTGCATTGAACATTGTGTATTAATATCTGTTCAAGTCCCTGCTTTCAATTTTTCTGGCTCTGTATCTAGAATTAGGATTGCCAAGTCACATGGTAATTCTGTACTCAACAGTCTGAGGAACCGCCAGGCTATTTTTCGCACCAGCTACACCATTTTACATTCCTACCAACAATGTACAGGGTTCTTGTTTCTCTGCGTCCTTGTCAGCACTTTTTATTTTCTGTCTTTTAAAAAGTTAATAATAGCCATTCTAGTGGTTATGAAGTGCTAATTCATTATTTTCATTTTTCCCAATGGCTAATGATGTTGAGTCTCTTTCTCTTCTGTTCCACTGACCTGGCTGTCTTTGTGCCAGTACCACACTGTTTTGAATCACTTTGCAGTACAGTTTGACAGTGGAAAATGTGAATCCTTCAATCCTGATCTTCTTTTTCAAAATTGTTTTGACTATTTGGAGCCCCTTGCAGTTTCATATGAATTTGAGGATTGGTTTGTTTTTTTTTTCACTTCTGAAAAAAAGGCTGCTGGGGTTTTGATTGGAATTGCATTGAATTTATGTATTGCTTTGGGAAATATTGACATGTTAACAGTATTAACTCTTTGAATCCATGAACATGGGATGTCTTGCCATTTATTTAGTTGTATTTACTTTTTTCAGCTGTGTTTTTTAGCTTTTAATATATAACTCTTGTGTATCCTTGGTTAAATTTGTTCCTAGATATTTTATTCTTTCTGATGTTATTATAAATGGAATGGTTTTCTTAATTTCCTTTGGCTTTTTCATTCATATGTATAGGAACACACTTTTTTTTAAAAATCCCCCCTCCCCTTGTAGTTTGCTTACTGTCTGCTCTTTGTGTCCATTCACTATGCGTTCTTCTGTGTGTCTGTATTTATTTTTTATTTATTTCTCTCCCCTGCTTGCGGCTTGCTTATCGTCTGCTCTCTGTGTCCATTCGTTGCACGCTCTTTTGCATTTTTACTTGTTTTCCTTTTTTGTTGCTGTTGCATCACCTTGCTGAGTCGGCTCTCTGTGGCGCTTGTGGGCGAGCCTGCCTTCACAAGGAGGCCCCGGTGTGCGGACGCTGGGCCTCCCATATGGTAGACGGGAGGCTCATATGGTAGATTGAGCCACAGCCACTTCCCCACAGTTGTTTTTGTATGTTGATCTTGTGCCTTGCCACTTTGCTGAAGTCTTTTAGCTATAATACTTTTCTTGTGGATTCCTTTGGATTTTTTATATATAAGGTTATGTTGTTTCAAATATAATTTTTTGAGGTTTTCTGTGTCTTCTTGGGTCAATTTTGATAATTGGTGTATTTCTAGGAGTTTTTCCATTTCTTCTAAATTATCTAGTTTGTTGGCATGCAATTGTTCATAATATTCTCTGATAATCCTTTTTAGTACTGTAATGTCATTAGTAATATCACTATTTTCCTTTCTGATTTTATTGATTTATCTCTTCTCTTTTTTTTTCTTTTAAGTCTAGCTAATGGTTCGTCAGTTTTATTGATAATTTTTACAAGAACCAACATTTGTTTTGTTTATTCTCTTTTCTGTTCTCTATTTCCTCTATCTCTACTCTAATTTATTTCCTTTCCTGTGCTGTTTGGGTTTACTTTGCTCTTGTTTTTCTAGTTTCTCAAGAAGTGATGTTAAGTTATTAACTTGAAATTTTCTTTTTAAATATAGTCATTCATAACTATAGATTTCCCTCTGAACATTGTCTTCACTGTACGCTATAGTTTTCATATGTTGTTTCTTTTTTTCCTTTGTTTCTGAGAATGCTTAAATTTCCCATCTTATTTCTTCTTTAACCCACTGGTGGTTTAAGAATGTGCTATTTAATTTACATATATTTGTAAATTTTCCAGTTGTTTATCTGCTGTTGGCTTCTAGGTTAATGACATTGTGGTCAGAGAAGTTACATTTTATAACTTCAGTGTTTTAAGTTTTGCTGAGACTTCTCTTTGCCCTCACATATGACCAGTCCTAGAGAATGATCCATGTGCTCTTGAAAAGAATCTGTATTTTGTTGTTAATTGTGTGTGAAGTGTTTATATATGTTGGTTAGATCTAGTTGCTTTTATTCATGGTGTTTTTCAAGTTTTCTCTTTCCTTATTGATCTTCTGTTTATGTGTTTTATCCAGTATTGAAAGTGTTGTATTGGAATATTCAACTATGATTGAATTGTCTGTTTCTCCTTTCAGTCTGTCAGTTTTTGTTGGGTATATTTTAGCATCCTGCTGTTTGCATAGATGTTTATAATTGTTAAGTATTTTATTGACACATGACACCTTTCTTTTATCTCTTGTAATGGTTTTTGATTTAAAGTCTGTCTTATCTGATGTTAGTCACCCCAGGTCCCTTTTGATTACTCTTTGCATGTAATATTTTTTTTCAATTCTTTCACATTCAACCTCTTTCTGTCTATGGATCTCAGCTGAGTCTCTTATAAACAGCATGTAATTGGGTCATGTTCTTTGTCCATTTTGCCAGTCTCTGCCTTTTGATTGAAGAGTTTGATGCATTTACATTTAAGGTTATTACTGACAAGGCAAAATTTACTTCTGCTATTTTATGAATTATTTTTTGTAAGTCTTAACACTTTTTGTCTCTCCTTTCCTCCATTATTATCTTCCTTTTTGTTTAGATGGTCTTTTATAATGAGCTATGTTGAATTACTTATCTTTTCCTTCTGGGTAGTTTTTTAAGATTTTTTTTTTATGGTTACCATGGGGAGTACATTTAGAATCCTAAATCTATTATAGTGTCATTTGTGGTGATTTCAATTTGACTTCAATTGCCTACACATACACTATACCTATATCCTACTGTCTCTCCCTTTTATGTTCTTCTCACACATTACATCTTTATGCATTGTATGCTGAGTAACAAAAATTGCAGTTGGATTTTTAGTCTTGTAACAGGTAAAAGACTATGTTACAAATGAAAAATGAAATAATAGTGGCATTTATATTTTTCCATATTGTTACTTATAGCGGAGGTCTTTATTTCATCCTACAGCATCAAGTTCCTATTAGTGTCCTTTCCTTTCACCCTGAAGGATTCTCTTTTGCATTTCCTGGGTGGCCTGTCTAGTGGTAATGAGCTCCTTCAGTTTTTGTTTGTCTGAAAATGTTAATTTTCCCCTCATTTTTGAAAGATAGCTTTACTCTGGAGTATTATTCTTAGATAAGTTTTTTTTTCTTTCAGCATTTTATGTAAGGCTTCTACTGCATTCTGTCCTCCATGAATTCTTTTGAGAAATTGATGTTAATCTTATTAAGGATCTCTTTTATGTGACATGCCACTTCTCTTTTGTTGTTTCCAGATTTTGTCTTTGTCTTTGGTGTTCAGCGGGTCATTTATAATGTATATATATATATTTTTTGCCTGTGTAATTCTTTTTTTTAAACTTTATTTGTACACCTAATAATTGAAAATATAAACAATAATTTAAAACTAAAAAAGAAAATACAGTTGAATAAAAACATACATTCCTCAATTAAATGTACTGGATACATATAAAATTTTTTGCATCATGCAATATGTTACACAATATATTTGGTTCACAGTAACACAATCATACAGTATTTGTCCTTTTGTGTTTGGCTTGCTTTATTCAACATAATGTCCTCCAGGTTCATCCATGTTGTCAAACGCCTGATGACTTCATTTTTTCTCACAGCTGCATAATATCCATCATGTGAATACACCACAGTTTGTTTATCCATTCATTGGTTGATGGATACCTGGTTTGTTTCCAGCTTTTGGCAATTGTGAATAATGCTGTGAACCTTGGTGCACAGATTTCTGTTAATGTCACTGCTCTCAGTTTCTCTGGGTATATACCCAGTAGTGATATTGCAGGGTCACATGGCAAGTCTATATTCACCTTCTTTAGGAACTGCCAAACTGTCCTCCACAGTGGCTGTACCATCCTGCATTCCCACCAACAGTGAGTAAGTGTAGTTTGCTGTCTTTTTAATAGTGGCCATTCTGATAGGTGTGAAATGATATCTCATTGTAGTTTTGATTTATATTTCCCCAATCATTAGTGATATCGAGCATTTTTTCATGTGTTTTTTTGTTTTGTTTTGTTTTGTTTTTTGCCATTTGTATTTCTTCTTTGGACAAATATCTATTCAGGTCTTTTTTGCCCATATTTTAATTGGGTTGTTTTTTTATTGTTGAGTTACAACATCTCTATATATCCTGGATATTAAACCCTTATCAGACATGTGATTTCCAAATATACTTCTCACCCTTTTGACAAAGTCCTGTGAGATACAAAAGTGTTTAATTTTGAGGAGGTCCCATTTCTTTTTTCTTTTGTTAAGCATTTTGTGTGTAAGGTCCAAGAAATCACCACCTACTACAAGGTCTTAGAGATGTTTCCCTACATTTTCTTCTAGTAGTTTTATGATCCTGGCTTTTATGTTTAGGTCTTTGATCCATTTTGGTTTGATTCTTATATTGGGAATGAGATCTTTCTATAATGTAAGTTTTTGTATATCTGTTTAGGTTCATCTGGCTTGGCATTCATTGAGTATCTTGGATTTATGTATTTTTATCTTTCATCAAATTTGGGAAGTTGTCTGCCGTTATTTCATAAATATTTCTTCTGTCCATTTATCTCTACTTCTGCTTCTGGGACTCCTATTGTGTGTATATTGGTATGGTTGATGGTGTCGCACAACTTCCTCAGGCACTGTTCTTTTTTTTCCCCCATTCTTTTTTTCTTTATACTAATCAACCTGGACAATTTAAATCGTTTCATCTTCAAATTCACTGATGGTTTCTTTGCTCCCTCTAATCTTTTGAAACCTATTGAAGTATTCACTTCAACTGTTGTACTACTGAATTCTAGAATTTCCATTTGGTTCTTTTTAACAATAGTACTTTATTGGCTCATAGTTTCAGAAGCTAGAATGCTTGCTTCCTCCGGGGTTGGTGTAATCTTGCTCGCTGGCAGTCTTTTGTGTTCTTGCAGTGCACATGCAATGTCTGCTTTGTTCTTTTCCATGGTTCCTTAACTTCACTCTTCTTCTGACTTTTGCTCTGCTCATTTGGACTCTAGTAATCCAGACTGAAGTCCAGCTTGAGTTAACTGGGTTACACCTTGCATGATATAACATCTTGAAGAGATCTTATATACAATTTGATTAGTAATTCCAGAGACTAAGCTTCCTTTGAAATATTTTCAATCTTTTCTCCTATGGCTGTGTCATACTTTTCTTCTTAAAAGTTTCCAGTTTTGTTTTTTTTTTTGAGGACTAGGCATTCTGGAATTATGTTGTGGTCACTCTGGACATGTAGTTCTCCTGCTTTTCTGTCTTCTGGACCAAAAGAAGGGAAAAAAGAAAGAAAGGAAGCAGAAATGAAAAAAAAGTTAACAGATAAAACACTCTCATGCATGCACCCACAGACACACACACGCATGCACCAATGGGCAAAAAGAAGTAGAGGAAAAAAATGAGGTACATTTGCTTCCTAAATGTCTTTTTATGTGCCAGTGGGATGCTGAAGCTACTGCTGTTGAGGCCAAAAACAAGCCAGTATCCCTGCTCATCCCTCAGGGATCTACCAAGTCCAAAAACATAAAAGAGAGAAACTAAAAACCAACCAGCCAAAAAAAAAAAAGAAAAGAAAAAGAGGTGCATTGCCTCTTTATGTCCTAGTAGATGTTGGTGTAAGACCAGAAGATGCTGCTGCCAGTGGAAACCAAAGTTAACATCTGCACTGAGCCTTTAGGGATCTGCCAGAGTAGACAACATAAGAAAGAGAAAGAAGCCCAAGCAATAAAATGGTGCACTGGTTGTTTAGTTGCTGCTTGAGCCCGGAAGCCCCTACTGCTGCCTCTGAGAAGGCGTTAAACAGGCAGCCTCTGTGCTGGGCCTGCTGGTACCTGCCTACCAGGAAATGCCCACACACAGAAAAAGTGGGGAAAAAAAAGAAAACCAGCTCAAAAGGTGTACTAGCTCTTTTTAAAATAAAAAATATTTATTTTTAACTTTATTTTTAAAGAAGTTTTAGTTTACATAAAAAATATAGGGGATTCTCTTATGCCCCACCCCCTCCTCCTCTCACATTTTCCCCTATTAATAGCATCTGTCATTGATGTGGTACATTTGTTACAATGAGCAAATATTGAAGCATTGCTACTAACTATGGTTTGTGGTTTACATTATGGTTTATACTTTGCACTGTACAATTGTATAGGTTTTGACAAAATGTATAATGGCCTATATCCATCTTTGCAATTTCATGTAGAATAATTCCAGTGTCCCCAAATACCCCATTATACCTGTTCTTCTCTCCCTCTCCCCTCAGAACCTCTGGTGACCAATATCTTTATATCAATGTTACATGTTCTTCCATTGCTAGAATAATAAGTCTACTTTAGTCCATAGTTGCATTCCCCCTTTTGTTTGGTCATTCTGCCATCTTGAGGATCTTGAGATGGTGATGTCTACTCTGCTTCCAATTGAGGGGTCTTAGATCCCAAGGGGGCAGATGGAAGGGACTGTCTTGCTTGCTGTCTGTTTTTTGGGATGGGCATTGTCCATCATCATCATTTTGTTAGTTGTCCTGGGTGAGTCAGATGAACTGGAGAGCGGCTATTGACTACAACTCTGCTGAAATTCAGGGCTCAATTGGCATATGAAGAGATCAAAGATTTAAGTTTCTGGAACTTATATTTAATGGTATTGTGCTAATTATAAGTTCAAATACGAGGGACAGAAGAACCGTGTGTGGGGAAATTATAAATAAGTCTAATTCTGTTACACTGGGAAAATAGGTTAACGTATATTCCTAGGTAAGGCCCACTGATGGGGTGCCAATTTCCTGGGGTTGTCTGCCCTGCTTAGTTTCAGATGTCTCTAGGGCCCTCAGGAGCACCCCTGTTTGAGGCATTGTTTACTGTGGCAGTCAGTGAGATCCTCCTGAGACGTGTATAAGTGTAACCTCTGAAATTACCTCTCAACTCACTTTGAAATCTCTTAGCTGTAAAAACTCTCGTGTATATATTATTTCCCCCTTTTCATCAAGGTCTTTTTTCAAATGCATCACTAGTTGGTGCTTGGTAATAGTCCCTTTGGTACCATGTAGGGTCATCCCTGGGAGTCATGTCCCACGCCTTGGGGAAGGCAGTGAGTTTATATGCTGAGTTTGGGTTAGAGAGAGGCCACATTTGAGTAATGAGGAGGCTCTAAGGAGGTAAATCTTAGGCAATATGTATTACTTGGCTAAGTTTCAATTTTTAAGAACAAGGTTCCTAAGTACAAGCATTAATATCAAGGGTTTGGCTTATCGGTCTTTTGCTAGGCACTGCATTTGTACTTTAGAGAGTCTTGCCATTCTTTTAGAGAATGTAGCAGGACTCCCTGGGATGGGAATTTAATATTTTGTTGGTTATTGTGTAGCTCTCCACCCACTGAGATAATAGCCCATGACCACATGAACACATATTCCATTGAGGCGTGCCCCAGGTGCATCCTTCCCTACACTCACTCCACCACTGACACCCTGAAGCAGTGATCCTTCCCTCTTATAATCATTGTTACTCCAAAACCTCCCCCAAAACACAACCCCCCAAATTTCTTGCATTTCATGCCTTTCTTCACTGTAATGTCTGTTATCTTTTATGTATGTTTACAGTTTTTTCTCTTTATGTTTCCCCAGTGTATTTTTTTGTTTTTTCCACTTTATTTTCAAAGAAACTTTAGGTTACAGAAAAGTTACATTGAAAGTACAGGGACTTCCCATATTCCCTATCCCCTTCCTCTCTCACATTTTTCCCTATTAATAACAGCTCACATGAATATGGTACATTTCTTACAATTGATGAATAAATATTGAAGCATTGCTACTAACCATGGTCTGGTTTACATTAAGGTTTATATTTTGCACCATGCAATTTTATAGGTTTTGACAAAATGTATAATGGCCTGTATCTGTCACTGCAAAATCAGTTACACAATTCCAGTGTCCTAAAGATGCCCTGTGTTCCACCTCTTCTTCCCTTTGCTCCCCTCAGAGCCGTGGTAACCACTTAGTTTCAGTTTGTCAGGCATAAGCTTCATAGCTACATGCGTTCATATTGTGGGCTGGACATCCTGGCCTGTTTTCTTTTATTAGGCACTATCTATGTACTCTAGAGATTCTTGCCCCTCTATTTGAGAACATAGCAGGACTCTCAAGGATGGGAGGTCAATATTTTGTTGTTTGTGTGGATCTCCACCCACTGAGATAACACACTATGACAAGATGAACACTTCATATTCCACAGAAGCCTGCGCCACGTGCACCAGCTCTTCACGGCCTGGTGGGTGCTGCTGGTGGGTGCTGCTGGTGGCTGGAAGCGCCACTCAGGTCTGGAGCTGAGGCCAGCGTCTGCACTGGTCCCTCAGGGATCCATCAGCCCTGACTTGTGGAGGAGGAAGTCTTCTCTGCCAGGTCTGTCCTCCAGTGGCCACGCAGAGAATCCTGGCTGCGTTGCACCAGCCTCTGCAGCAGCTGCTGCATGGCGAAGGGATGGTGTCTGGGCACTGGCTCATGCTTTCACCTACACCAGAAAACTCTCAGCAGCCTCTTGCTTCCTCTGGCACTCCTTAGTAATTCTAAATGTTCTTTTTTATTCCAGGGTAACCAGCTATTAATAGTTACTTCCCATCTTTTTTCCAGCTCATTCATTTTTCTAGTAGAGGGAGTGGTTTATAAATCTTCCTACTCCACCACTTTGTTCTTGCCCTCTAAAAATACTTGTTCTGTATATAATTTATCTCCACATAAAGTTTAGAAAGTTTTACGTCTTGACAGCAGATGCACTATACTTTTGTTAAGTTATGCCACAGACAGCATTGATTTATTTTGTTCCATAAACATTATACCATTATAGGAACACCTCCTTTACATTTTGACATGAAATCATATCAGTCATACTCTTCTATATGCAGACTAAAACTTAACTCCTGCTTTCTTCCCATAATCTCAACCCTACTTTGATTCAGTTCAATTTGATGAATGTTTATTGAATGTCTGCTGTATCCCTACAGCAAGAATGACTTCATTCTGTTTGAGTTGTAATTTCTTCACCAGTGTTTGTCAGTCTTTGGAGGTATCATCTCTTTTATTTTTTTAGTATTTTTCATGATCCTAGAGGGAAAATACTACAGCTGTTTACTTACTGCTGTGTGATTACAGTGCCTATAACAGAATAGGCAGTCAAGGTCTGTCTGTTGAATGAATGATTGAAGCAAAGGAGGGCGTAATGCTCATGGTCTGCGTTCTGTAAGTATTTTAACCAACAACTTCCCTGCATTTGTAGGTTTTACATAACAGACACTCATTTGGTGCATATATATTAATTCACTCAATCTTCATAAAAATTCTGTGAGTTGGTACTTTCATTATTTGCATTGCATTTGAATAAACGGGTGCCAGGACACCGAGTGACCTACCCACAGTAACACAGGCATCAGGTGTGGGAACCTGGATCTGAATCTAGGCCGTCAGTCTCCAGTGTCCATGCTCATCACCACCACGTTACAGGCTTTTCCCCAGTATCAAATTCAGTCGTGACTTCTGGGTTTCTGCTGCTGAGAGGCTGTCATTTCTTGTAAAGAAAATTGTCCGTTATAGCTATAGTAAGGAATTGCAGCTGTTACTAGGAAATATGTTTTGTTTGTATTAATCAGATAATTGGAAGAATACAGTTTTAAAATTGACTATAATTATAACAGATGAGGAGGATATTAAAAAATCCTATTTACATTTCATGGAGATTGTGTACCATAGGATAGTTTGGAATCTCATGAGTCATACTTACAGTGAGTGAGTTGATAGTAGATTGAATTCCTTCGTTGGTCTCAGGACAAGGGTGATAGAAATAAAGCCTAGTTTTTCCTTGGTGGGACTATATGAAGACCACCCTCCTCATAATTTAAAAGAGGATTTCAAAGGGCTGGATCTTCAGGGTAAGAGTAACCTGGAATTACAGCAGAGCTTGACCACATGTGAAGTCTAGATTTGTGTTACTGCATGTTTTAGTATACTGAAGGCTTTCTCTTGGACTAAAGTGAGCCCATACTGGTAATAATATCCTTAGGTCTTTAGCAGGAACAATCAATTAAAACTTCTTAGCCCTGAGATCATTTATATCAATAAGTTCTCAAATATCAGAATAGCACAATGTGTAAGATAACCAGGTATACAAGAGAATAAGACACTGTGAGTGGGAAACAGCCAAAGGAAGAAAAAATAGCCATTATCATCAAAGAATCAAAAGTTAGACTGTTAGGTTATTTATCAAAAGCATCTATGGAAGCAAGAGGACAGTGTAGTTTTATCGTTAGTTTGTTGAAATAAAATAACTGCCATTGGGGATTCTATAGTCTGTAAATATATCCTTCTGAAATGAAGGTGAAATAGAAATGTTTTAAGGCAAACAAAACCAAAGAGGGTAAACACTAGGGAAATTCCAAAGGACGAACCTCAGGCAGAAGGAAGGTGATGCCTTCAGAGTGAAAAGAACAAACCGAGAGCAAAGATAGTAGTAAATGAGTGGTAAGTCTATGTGAAAACTGGCTATATAAAACAATAATAATGTTTTCTGTAATGTACAACGTATGAAATAAAAATATATGACACCAGGAGCATGTACTTCATAAGGGCTAAACCAAGTAAAAATGTTTATAGGCCGTTAGAGTATCTGAAAGATAAGGGAAGATATTTATTAATGATAGAATCTGGTAAGATTGCATGTTATAACTTAAAGCTGTAAATGAATGTGTTAGAAAAGAAAGGCAGGAGATTAATGAGCTAAAGTCCATCTTAAATTACAAAAAGAACAATAAAGCCAAAGAAAGTAGAAGGAAATAAAATTAAGAGCAGAAATACAGTATACAATATACAATGAAGATCAACAAAGACAAAACAGTTTCTTCAAAAAATTACAAATTAACAAACCTCTAGAGATACTTCAGAAAACAAAAAGATGGTGCAAGTAGCCAATACTAGAAATGGACATGGGGTAGCATTATAGATGCTTTAGACATTAAAGATAGTGTCAAGATATTATGAACAATTTGTCAGTTAACATTTTTTTATTTTAATTTTTAAAAGATTTATTTATTTATTTACTCCCCCCCCCCCGCCGGTTTTCTGCTCTTCGTGTCCATTCGCTGTGTGTTCTTCTGTGTCTGCTTGTGTCAGCGGCACCCAGAATCCATGTCTCGTTTTGTTGCATTATTTTGCTGCGTCAGCTCTTTGTGTGTGCGGCGCTATTTCTGGGCAGGCTGCACTTTTTTCATGTTGGGTGGCTCTCCTTACGGGGCACACTCCTTGCGCGTGGGGCTCCCCTACACGGGGGACAGCCCTGCGTGGCACAGCACTCCTTGCGCGCATCAGCACTGTGTGTGGGCCAGTTCTACACCGGTCAGGAGGTCCTGGGTTTGAACCGTGGACCTCCCATGTGGTAGGCGGATGCCCTATCTGTTGGGCCAAATCTACTTCCCCAATTAACATTTTTTAATGGAATGAATAGTAACTTAGAAAAATTGCCAAAACTGATTCAAGAAGAAATAGCAACCGTGTATAATTCTATATTCATTTAAAAATTGAATCTGGGATAAAAATCTTATCATAAAGACCTATGCCCAGATTTCAGGGACAGGCTCTACCAAACGTTTTAGGAAGAAATAATTCAAATTGTATATAAATTCTTTCAGCAAGCAGGAAAAGGACTTTGCCTCTCTCAACATTTGCGTCCAGCATCCTTGAATCATTAACTCTATGAGAGGGAGCAGATGTAGCACAAGTGGTTGAGCACCTACCTCCCACATGGAAGGTCTTGGATTCGGTTCCTGGTGCCTTCTGAAAAAACAAATGAGAAAACAAACTGAGATATGCTGATGTGGCTCAGTGGTTGAGCACCGGCTTCCCACATACGAGGTCCCAGGTTCAATCCCCAGCCCCGGTACAACAAAACAAACAAACATACAACAAAAAGACCAGACTCTATAAGGACAATTAGAGACAGGAAAATTATAGGTCATTTCTACTTATGAGCATCTCTAGAAATGCCAAATCAAATTCAGTAGTATACAAAAGGGATAATGCATCATGACCAAGGTGGTTTGCTATAATATTAGAAAACCTTTTCACTTACATCATGACAAAAGCAGAATTAAATCTCTAAATCTGATTATAGTGTGTTACTTTTCCTATACACCTTCAGTACATCGTTTTCCAATGAATCTCTTTATGGCAAAACTTGAACCCTATCAAAACAGGTTTACTGTTATTTTTTGGGAATTTAGTTTCAGACACATTGTTTCTTGGAAATCATTAGATTTGATATCCAAATTATTCTAGATTTCAGATATGAACACCTTAAACTGTGACTTTTGTATTTAGATTTCTTAAACTTTGCATTTTAATTATAAATCTTCTAATTTAAGTTTGTTTCATAAAGCCAGGCAGAATAATAAACTACCATTAGAGTACTATAATACAACCAAATGTTTTGAAGCTGTTTTGTTACTAGAATCACACGTGGAAAGTAAAATTTAAAATTCTTCATTCATTTATATCATACCATCAATTCATAAAATATGAAACAGTATTCAAAATAAATGCGAATCAACTGAAAATAAGAGTCAACAAATAATGCTGCAAGGTTTATGCTAATATAGTGCCAGAGAAAGGGAGGAAGCAACCAGAACCTCTGAGAGTCTTTAGAATTATAAAAATGAGATACAGTCTTTGGGAATCTGGTGCAAATTGCTGTCCTAGCAGTGTTCAAAGCAGATAATGTAATTGTGTCCAGAAAAAAGAACAAAAAGGGGAAAAAAAATAAATGAATGAACTATATATAGAAAGAGAAATACCTGAAGAATGTGATACATTCCTAATGGTAGCAGTTTGGGAATGGGAAGTGGATGGGAAAGCAATGGGAGTTCCTCCCTGGGGTAGAAGATGGCACATGGGGATCTAGGAGATGGATGTTTCCCAGGTCGTCTGACCCTCTGAACTGACTCAATTTTTCTAAGAAAACTTTAGAAACACACTTTGCTTCTTATGGAAGCTTCCTTGTGATTCACTGGTTTATTCATATATTCATTCGTTTGTTTGTTTATTTGTTCATGAAACACCTACTAAATACTAGGGCTCAAATGGAAACAGACACAGCCCTGGTGCCAAAAGAGCTTATATTTAATGGATGATTCAAACATGGAAACTGACAGTTCCACTAGTCTGTGATGAATGCTCTCATGGAGCACGTAGTCAAATGAGAGCAGGAAGCCACGTGAGAACTAAAAGTAGCTTGGTATGGACTAGACCAGCATATAGAGCAGCAAGAGATGGGTCTGAAGGAAACTGGATTGTGAAGGGCCCTGCTAAGTCCCTTAAAGGATTTTATACTCTATGTAAAATACAATAGATAGCCTTCGGTAGTTTTTAGGCAGAGGAATTGCATGATCACTTAAATTTTTTTTTTTTTTTAATTAGCAACTTTATTTCAGATTCACAGAAATAAAGAACAGAAAAAGGCAGCTCCAAAAAGATCTTTTTCAGGTACTTTCAATCTAATTCCAGCTGCTAACTCAGTTGTTCCTCTAGTGCTCAGAAAGATATACAGTTGAACACAGATTCGTTAAATGATATAGTCAAGGCCTACTTATTAAAGAAAAAAATTGGAGAGAGAAAAAAATGCTTATATTCATATGTCACAACCAAACCCTGTATTCTTTTACTTTTAGAATTAATACAGTACCAACTTTGCTTTTGCTACAAAACAAATGATAGTCCATAAATTGTGTTATATTTTTCCCATTTAACACCACATTCTTAACAGTAGTAGAACATTCCTGTATTTATATTAACCATAACCCTCATCTACTTCCAAAATCTTTGTTATACATTCCAAATATTATCCTCCACCTGTCTTCCAACTAACATTAATCTTCCTAAACTCCTCATTTCAGTCACAATCACATCCATAAATCAAGTTTGTTCAGTACATTACAGTGTGTTACCATCAAGTCAAATCATTTCCACACACTTACATTTCACCTTATTAAACATTCTTTATATGTACAGCATCTTCTCCCCCTTCTCATTCCACATTCCATTTCCCACCAACCTACACTTCATAGTCCCAACTTCATAAGTCTGCTTGTTGTATTTGCTTCATATCAGTGAGACCATACAAATATGTATCCTTTTGTGTCTGGCTTTTTTCACTCAACATAATATCCTCAAGGTGCCTCCATGTTATCATATGCTTCCCCAGTTGATTTCTTCTTACAGCTGAGTAATATTCCATTTTATGAATATACCACATCTTGTTTATCCATTCATTGGTTGACGGACACTTAGGTTGTTTCCATCTTTTAGCGACTGTTAATAAGGCCACTTTGAACACTGGTGTGCAAATATCTGTTTGCATCCTTGCTTTCAGTTCTTCTAAATATATTCCTAGTAGTGTGATTGCTAGATCATATGGCACTTTTATATTTAGTTTCCAGAGGAAATGCCAGATAGTCTTCCATAGAGGCACCATTTTACATCCCATTAACAGTGAAGGAGTGTTCCTATTTCTCTATATCCTCTCTAGCACTTGGTTTTCTATTTTTATTAATGGCTATTCTGTATGGTGTGAGATGATATCTCATTGTAGTATTGATCTGCATTTCCCTGCCAGCTAGTGATGTTGAACATTGTTTCTTCTGTTTTTTGGCCATTTGTATATCTACTTTGGAAAAATGTCTGTTCAATTCTTTTCCCATTTTTTAATGGGGTTGCTTGTCTTTTTATTGTTGAGTCGAACGATCTTTTTATATAACATGGACATCATACCCATATCAGATATGTGGTTTCCAAATATTTTCTCCCATTTGGGTAGGCTGCCTATTTCCCTTCTTGACAAAGTCTTTTGAAGAACAAAAGTGTTGAATTTATCTATTTTTTCTTTTGTTGCTACTGCTTTAGGTATAAGGTTGAAGAAACCATCACCAAGCACAAGATCTTGAAGATGTTTCCCCTCATTTTCTTCTAAGAGTTTTATGGTTCTAGTTTTTATATTTAGGCCCTTGATCCATTTTGAATTAACCCTTGCATAAGGTGTGAAATAAGGGTCTCTTTCTTTCTTTAGATTTGGATATCCAGTATTCTCACACCATTTGTTGAATAGGCTGTTCTGACCCAGCTGAATGGGTTTGACAGCTTTGTTGAAAATCCCTTGGCCATAGATATGAGGGTCTGTTTCTGAACCCTGATTTGATTCCATTGGTCAGTCTGTCTGTCTTTATGCCAGTACTGTTCTATTTTTTATCACTGTAACTAGATAATATGCTTTAAAATCTGGAAGTGAGAGTCTTCGCACTTCATTTGTCTTCTTAAAGAAATTTTTGGGCTCTTTGAGGGCCTTACCCTTCCAAATAAATTTAATAATTGGCTTTTCATTAATTGGCTTTTCCAATTCTACAAAGAAGGATATTGGAATTTTTATTGGGATTGCATTAAATCTGTAGATCATTTTGGGTAGAATTGGCATCTTAATGATATTTAGCTTCCAACCCATGAACACGGAATATTCTTCCATTTATTTAAGTCATCATGGCTTTCTTTTGGCAATGTTCTATAGTTTTCTGAATACAGGTCCTTAATGTCCTTGGTTAAATTTATTTCCAAATATTTGATTCATTTAGTTGCTATCATAAATGGGATTTTTTTCCTGACTTCCTCTGATTGATCATTAGTAGTGTATAGAAATGCTATTGATTTTTGCATATTAATCTTTTATCCTGCCACATTGCTGAAATTGTCTGTAAGTTCTAATAGTTTCGTTGTAGAATTTTTGGTATTTCCTAAGTATAGGATCATATCATCAGCAAATAACAAAAGTTTTGCTTCTTCCTTTCCTATTTGGGTGCCTTTCATTTTTTTTTCTTGTCTAATTGCTCTAGCTAGAATTTCTAGAACAATATTGAATAACAGTGGTTAGAGTGGGCATCCTTGTCTTGTCTTGATCTCACTGTGAAAGGTTTTGGTCTTTCACCATTAGGTACAATCAATGTTAACTTTGGGTTTTTCATATTTGCATTTTATCATATTGAGAAAGTTTCCTTTTCCTATTTCTGAAGTATTTTTTATCAAGAAAGGATGTTTTATTTTCTCAGATGCTTTTTCTGCTTCAGTTGAAATGCATGTGATATTTTTCTTCAATTTATTAATGTGTTATATTACACTGATTGATTTTCTTATGCTGGAGAGCCTTGTATATCTGATCTAAAGTCCACTTGATCATGGTGTCTAATTTTTTTTATGTGTTTTTTGGTTTCATTTAGCAAGTATTTTGTTGAAGATATTTACATCCATATTCATTAAAGAAATTGGTCTGTAATTTCTTTTTTCATGTTATCTTTATTTGGCTTTGGTATTAGAGTGACGTTAGCTTCATACGGTGAGTCTGTAGTGTTCCTTCTTGTTCAATTTTTTTGGAAGAGGTTGAGCAAGATTAGTATTAAATCTTTAAATGGTAGAAGTCACCTGTGAATTCAATGTTTTCTAGTTTGTTGGCATACAGATCTCTTATGATCCCTTATTTCTGTTGGGTCAGTGGTAATGTCACCCTTCTCATTTCTGATTTTATTTATTTGCATCTCCTTTTTTTTCTTTGTTAATCTAGCTAAAGGTGTGGTGATTTTGTTGATCTTAAAGAACTAACTTTTAGTTCTGTTACTTTTCCCTGTTGCCTTTTTTATCTGTTTCATTAATTGCTGTCCTAATCTTTATTATTTCTTTCTGCTTGCTTTGGGATTGGGTTGCTGTTCTTTTTCTCATTCCTCTAAGTGGAATTAAGTCTTTGATTAGAGTTCTTTCTTCTTTAATACAAGCATTGAGGACTATAAATGTCACTGTCAGCAGTGCCTTTGCTATATTCCATTAATTTTGGTATGTTGTGTTCTCATTTTCATTTGTCTTGAGCTATTTACTGATTTCTCTTATAATTTCTTCTTTAGCCCACTGATTATTTAAGAGTGTATTCTTAAACTCCATATATTTGTGTGTTTTTGCTTTTTCTGCTTGGTATTAATTTCCAACTTAATACCATTATGGTGGGAGAAAGTGTTTTCTATAATCATGTTTTAAAATTTATTGATATCCAACTTAAGTCCCAGCATATGGTTAATCCTGGAGAAGGATCCATGAGCACTTGAGAAGAATGTATATCCTGCTGTTTTGGTGTGTAATCCTCTTTAAATGTCTGTTAGATCTAGTTCATTTATCATATTATTTAAGTGCTCAGTTTCCTTATTTATTCTCTGTCCAGATGTTCTATCTAATGCTGAGTATGGTGTGTTGAAGTCTTCAACTATTATTATAGACATTTATTTTTCCCTTCAGTTTTGCCTTCAGTGTGCCTTATGTATTTTGGGGCATCTATGTTAGGTGCATAAATATTTATTATTATTTCTTTTTGCTAAATTGTCACTTTTATTAATATGTAGTAACCTACTTTATCTCTTATAAGAGTATTACATTTAAAATCTGTTTATCCCCACTCTTTTTTTTTTATTGCTATTGGCAAGAAATATCTTTTTCCAACCTTTCCTTTTCAGCATGATTGTTTCCTCACATCTAAGGTGAGTCTCTTGTAGACAACAAATAGATCGTGCATGTTTTTTCATCCATTCTATCAGGCTGTCTTTCAATTGGGGAGTTAAATCCATTAACATTCATTGTTACTACTATAAAAGAGTTGTTTACTTCATTCATTTTATCCTTTGACTTTCTGTTGTCATATCTGACTATTGTCTTTTAACACTTTTGATTTCTCTTACATATGTTCTTCATTCTACACTCTGCCACAGGACTCTCCCTTGTCTTTTCTTTTCAGGCTGTAACATACCCTTTAATATTGCTTGTAGATTCAGTCTCTTGGTAACAAACTCTCAATTTTTGTTTATCTGTGAAGACTTTAAACTTGCCTTCATTTCTGAAGGTTAGTTTTGCTGGATTAAAAAACTCTTGGCTGGCAGTTCTTCTTTTCCAGTACCTTAAATATGTTGTACCACTGCCTTCTTGCCTCCATCGTTTCTGAGGAGAGATGGGCACTTCACCTTATTGAGGCTCCTTGTGCATTGCTTTTCTCTTGCTGCTTTAAGAATCCTCTCTGTCTTTGGCCTTTGACATTCTGAATAGTAGCTGTCTCAGAGGAGGTCTGTTAGGATTTATTCTGTTTTGGGTATGTTGTCCTTCCTGAATAGTCATATTCATGTCTTTTGTAGGGGTTGGAAAATTTTTGGTATTTCCTCAAATATTCTTTCTCCTGTCCTTTCAATTTTAAATGCTCTATCTTTGAATTCATTTATTCAGTCTTCTGACATTTCAAATCTGCTGTTATATACCTCTGAAGTATTTTTAATTTCATCCATTGTCCTATAAACTCTGTTAGTTTTTCTGTTTTTTTGTTTCTGTAGGCTTTCAAATTGTTCTTTATATTCACACAGTGTTGCCTTAATATCCTTTCTCTCTTAGTCATATTTTCCTTCATCTCTTTAAATTGGTACAGGAAGTTTGTTTGAACATCTTTACTAGCTGTCTTAAACCCTGAGTCTCATCTAGATTCTTGGCTTGTTCCTTTGGCTGGACCACCTCTTCCTCTTTCTTCACGTGGGTCTTGTATTTTGCTGATACTGGGCATCTGCTTATGTTGGTGATTGTGCTCTTTGATCCATTTCTCTTTCTTGCCCGGTGGTTTTATTTCATGGCTTTTTTGATTTTTACTTTAAATTTTTCTAAAACTTGAATATTGCCCTGTTTAAGTAATCACAGCTGAGGCAGGCAGCCGCCAATGGGGCCCGACCAGGTCCACCGGGCAGGGAAAGAAAGGGAGAGACCAGGCATCTTCCTGCACCTTCCCAGCCGGCCAGCAGCAGTGCTCCTTGGCATCCCTTCAGTTTCCATGCACTCTTCTGAACCACACTTTGCCCTCAGCTGCGCCCTCCTCTTCCATTGGAGGAGTCTACCCTTTCCCTTGTCTGTTGGCCGCTCAGCCGGCTCTGCCGAGGTTGCTCGCCTTGGCGTAAGGGTGTGTGGCGTTCCAGCCACCATCAACATGCAGTTTTCCTTCTGGCCTCTCCATCTCTGCATCCCCAGTCCCTCCTGGCCTGCAGGGCCCACAGAGCGGCCCTCTCAGACTGCCCCTATGCTGTCTCCTTATTTTGCGAGAGAGCCACACCCTGCTGAGCTGTTCTGATGCCATCGTGGCCTGGCACAGTCACTTTGACTCTTGAAGGGTTACTGTGGAGGCAGCATGAAGAATGAATTGCAGAGAGACAAGACGAGATGGGAAAGACGTGGTGACGGCTTGAGCAAGGGCAGTGGTGGTAGGTACTGAGAGAAGTGGGCAGACTTGTATCTCTGGTACTTGTGGAATAAAAGTCATGGAAATTGGCCAGTGACTGGATTTAGGGGTAAAGGAGAGGGAAGAGTTGAAGATGATATCTAAGTCTCTTGCTTGAGTACCACCTCTTTAAACTTTCCAATTCATTGTAGTTTTAATAAAAGTGTGTATATTTTTAAACCTCTTAACTAAACCTTTCTAATTTCTGGAAATAAGCAGGGATCTTACCTGCAAAGAGGTCTAAAGTTATATAAACTAGAGGGAAGGAGAAGTGTAGGTCATGGGGGCAATTTTGGGATCAGGCTAGAAATGGGCTAAGTAGGATAGAAGGTGCTAATGAAGACAGGTTAGGGAGAGAATGAAAACTGTTAGTAACATTTACCACATGGGTTCTGGATGGAATCTTCTTTCTCAATTTTAATATCCTCCTATTCTGGCAACAGCTTAGGAAATACTGCTTTAAAGGAGAGTGCATTCTACCCTTTGATTTCAGCTTTTTGTAACAATTTAAGTGAGCCAGATAGTAATTTTTCTTGAGGAACAGTGTAGTTTTATATAAAAAGGATAGGTTTGGGATTTATATGGAATTCCCTATTCCACTTCCTAATGCAGAGCTTTGGTTAAGTTAGAGTCTGTGCCATGGTTTCTTCGTCTATTAAATGAAGTTTGTAAAAACTGAACACAGTAATGTTATGTGTAGAAAGGGTGGCATAGAGCCTACACATAGCAGATGCTCGTTGGGCGCACGTGATAATCACTACACTGCGGAAACCTGAGCAGATGCTCATTAAGTGTATTTTTCATTATAATTTTGTTTCTTTTAACTGTCTTTTTCTGTTCAGTTCCATGCTTTGCGTCCTCAGGAATTATGTACATGTATTTTATTTGCTGTGATGGCTTTGTCTGCTGTGGAGTGGAGGAGTCTTACTTAGGTGTCTCACTCTGCGTTAGAACTCTGTGAACAGCAGGCGAGGACCACGTGAGAGCTCAATGGCGGGTGGGTTTCAGAACTTAGTGTTCCTCTTGCCTGCTGTCTCCTCCTGTCGTGGCTTCCTGTCTTCCGGCATGTTTGGGTGACTCCTCATTAAGGCTCCCATGTGGACTGATCTCAGCCACATTCTGCTGGGACTCGCGGAGGAGACCTCCAGCCCCTCACACCAAGGAAGGCCGTCCTTCCCCAGGAGGGAGCGCTTGGGTTCCTCCCCGCTGCCCCTGCCTTCCACAGCCCCCACACTCAGTCAGTGCCTCATGGTTACTGCATCCGTTAATGTGGCCTTGGGTGCCAGAGTGAGCACGGAGAGCCCTGCAGGAGAATGGCCCGTGCTGCGGCCTGGTCCCCAGAGGCAGGCAGCCGCTCTCCCAGCAGCTCCAGAGCTGGGCTGGGGCGAGGCGGATGGCTGCTCTTATGATGCCTTTAATTTCTAGTTAGGTTTAATTTCTAGTAATTTGTCTTATGCTTTATTTCTTATTAGGGAGTTCCTAATGAAAGCTGGAGAATAACTAAGATAAACGAGCGATACGAGCTGTGTGACACGTACCCTGCCCTCTTGGTGGTGCCAGCAAATATTCCTGATGAAGACTTGAAGAGAGTGGCATCATTCAGGTCCAGGGGCCGGATCCCAGTGAGTAGGGAGCTCTGACAAGACACTGCACATGCTTCCCTCTGCACATGAGGACATTCTCGTACATTTTGTACATTTTTGTATTGGGATTAATGAATGGAGGAATGGAGAGCTCACATGGAAAGCAAGCACAAACGGTTGCAGGGTAAAAGTAGATACAGCAGTAGTTCTTTCATTGGGAATATTGGATACTGAGACTTAGTAAAACTGAAACTTGAGGAAAGTCAGAGAGCTTTCTGGAGAGTATGCCATGGAGAAATGCAGGATTCTTAACTGGAAAACAAAGTTGGCTTTGTGCATTTGTCACTATTTATTTATTTTATTATGCATTCTTTAGTTTTGGTGATATATGTTCTTTTCCTTTAAGTCCTAGAAAGAAACTTTGCAAATTTTTGATGAATGATTAGATTCTAGATACATCAGCTCAACTAATTTAAGGTACTAGATTCCTAGGTTCTGTAGACCTAACAGGCAGTTTTGCTGATAGATTAATAAAACTTAAAAGCAGAGTTTACCTGGCCCCCTTTTAATGTGTTTTGTTTTCATTCTAGAGATAACACTTCCCGAGAATCTATCAGTAGCAATCAAAATCAAGGCCAGGTTTTCCATGTGCCAGAATTGGCTTGAAAGAAAGGCCCTGATTTTGTAGGAGCCTCAGGTATCCCTTCGTGGCCAGGCTTTGAATCCATTTAGAAAGCAAAGCGTTATAGGCTAGTGTCACTGAGGAGAATTAGAGACAGAGAAGCATATAAAGAGTGTGTCACCATTTCTTCCCCGTCCAGGTTTTGTCTTGGATTCACCCTGAAAGTCAAGCCACGATCACGCGGTGCAGCCAGCCCATGGTGGGCGTGAGTGGGAAGCGGAGCAAGGAGGACGAGAAGTACCTCCAAGCCGTCATGGACTCCAACGCCCAGTCTCATAAGATCCTTATATTCGATGCCCGGCCAAGTGTCAATGCCATTGCCAATAAGGTGAGATGGCCTCACCTTCAGATAATTAAGACTTTACCAACAGTTTGATGTGAAGAATCTGCCCGTCAGGCCGGGGTCGTGGGGTAGAGCAGATTGCTGTCCTGCTCCTGTGAGCCTTGGAGTGGTTTCAATTTTCAGGTCTCAGTTTTCTCGTTTGTAAGGTAGGAATAATGATAGCCAATAGGTTGTTTTAGGGGCAGAAAAGCATCTAATAAAAATAGATGTTCCAGGAAGAAGGCGTTGGAGAAGGTGGGCGAGGCTCCCCACTCGTACAGAAGCAGTGAAGGAGTCTATAAACAGCTCTCCACCAACAGTTTAGACCCCGAAGAGTGGACGGACACAGCAGAGAGACACAGCAGCTACCCACACTGACCAAGAAAACTTACACGATCTCAGTAAGCCAATAACTAGTGAAGAGGTTGAATCACTCATCAAAACCTTCCAAAAAGGAGAAGCCCAGGGCCAGTTGGCCTCACTGGGGAATTTCACCAAACACCCCAAGAAGAGTTAACACCAGTCCTACCTAGACTCTTCCAAAAATTAAAGAGGAGGAAATACTCCCTGATTCATTCTACAATGCCAACATCACCTTCACACTTAGGTCAAATAAGGATACCATAAGAAAATTACAGAACAATGTCTCCTATGAATATAGGTGCAAAAATCCTCATCAGGGAGCAAACGTGGCGCAAGTGGTTGAATGCCTGCTTCCCACATGGGAGGTCCCGGGTTTGGTTCCTGGAAGCTCCTAAAAAAAAACAAACAACAAGCAAACAAACGAAAAGACCAACTTAGGGGAGCCAATGTGGCTCAGTGGTTGAGCGCTGGCTTCCCACATACAAGGTACCGGGTTCAATCTCCAGTCCCCAGTACCTTAAAAACAAAAATCCTCAACAAAATATGAGCAGACCAAATCCAACAGCACGTTAATTAAAAGATTTTCATACCATGGTAAATTGGGATTTATCCCAGCAATGCAAGGGTGGTTGAATATAGGGAAATCAATTACTGTAACCCACCCTTATTAACAGAGCAAACGGGAAAGCCACATGACCATCTCAGCTGACGCAGAAACCTCCCCTTTGGAAACTAGGAATGGAAGGAAAACTTCATTTTCTTTTGGCCTAAAGTTTTAAAAATTCTGATGATAATCTTTATTTATTTCCCTTACAAGCCTCTTTTTTACCTGGCTGTCCAAAGGATTTTCTTTTTTTCTTTCAAGTCCACTTTGTTTTGGCAGCATCTGTTTTCATGGTAGGTGTTCTGGGTGTTCTCAGGTACACATGATGCTTTTTCCACTTGTAATTTCCCCTTTTTCCTTTAATTTTATGACATTTTCTTTCACTCCCAGTGTTCTGCTTCCTTGTTAGGGCTCCTTGAACGCTTTCTGTGTCTTAGTTTCTCCTTGGTTTTTAAGTCTCCCTTGTCACCTGCCATTTCTTTTAAGTTATTACGTGTTGTATTATTTGTACTTTTGCTCCTTCTAATTTAGTCTTCATTTCTGGTTTGTTTCTGAGTTCTATCACTTTATTTCTGAGTTTTTCTTACTCTGATTTCTCTTTTGTCTTAACGCCTGGTATTTTTAAAGTGTCTTTTAGTTTGCTTGAAGGTAGGTTTTAGTTTCTGTCTGTTTTGGGGCATGTTCTGTAGGGGTGTTATTCTGCTGCTTATTCTCTTTTATTTTAGTATAGCTCATACAGGATCTGATCTTTTCATGAATTATTTCCCTGTACTTTTAGAAGGATGCAGATTCAGTTAGGAAGTGGGGCTCATGTGTTAGGAGTCCTGACTTCCCTGCGCTTCTCTTCTGAAGATGATCAGCCTTAGAAGTCGCGAGGTCTTGCTGAGATTTCCTGGGCCATCTCATCTCTCCCCAGAGGCCCAGCCCCCATTAATACTTTTATCTGGATCTCCTCTCTCTGTCTCTGTCCTTGCCGTGCTTGGTTTTGGTCTTGCTCCTGGGTGATCAGCAGGAGCGCTCAGAAAGGTTTGACTGCACCCCTTAGGGCTGCCGTGGGCCCTGGGCACACTGGCTGGGAGGACGACAAGCCCGTCCCGGGCCAGCTGCCCCTCTCAGCTGTGCTGGGCATTCCTGGAGCTGGGGAAGAAGAAGGGCAAGCTGAGGAGACAGCAGATCTCCCATATGTGCTCTTGGGCCCTGTTGTTAGTCAGCCAAAGGGGTGCTCATGCAAAATACCAGGAATTGGTTGGTTTTTAGAGGGTATTTGGGGTAGATGCCAGGCCGTAAGCATAAGTTACTTCCCTCACCAAAGTCTATTGTCACGTGTTGGAGCAAGATGGCTGCTGACATCTGTGGGGGTTCAGGCTTCTGGGGTTTTTCCCTTCCAGGGTCTTGCTTCTCTCTGGGTTCAGGCTTCCTGGGTTCCTTTCTTCCTGGAGCTTGCTTCTCTTTCCTCTGCAAGCTTCCTTCCTGGGACTCCAGCTTAAGGCTTCAGCATCAAACTCCAACGTCAAAAACCCTCAACTCTGTCCTTTGCCATGCCTTTTATCTGTGCGTCCCCACCCACCAAGGGGGGGGGACTCAACGCCCTAATGATGTGGCCCAATCAAAGCCCTAATCATAACTTAATCACACCCAGGTACAGACAAGATTACAGACGTAATCCAGTGTCTACTTTTGGAATCATAACCATATCAAACTGCTCCAGGCCCCTCCGAGCCGGCGCTGTCCTCTGCTTCCTCCACACCCAGCCTTAGGCCCACGGCTCTTGGGTTTGGGCCTCACCCTCCTGCTGGTGCTTTGGCTTGGTGGCACTTGGCCCACTTCATTCCATTCACATGAGGGCTGTGAGTGGGCTTTGTGTCACTATCTAGTGGCTCTTTTTAAAAAAAATTTTTTATTGATAACAGCTTTGAGAAGGAATTCTCATGCTGTAGAATTCATACTTTCAAACTGTGTAAATCCATGTTTTCAGTATATTCATAGACTTAGGAACCATCACTGTTTTAATTCCAGAGCATTTTCACCTTGTTTTGTGACAGGTTCTTTGAGGCTGCTGCTGCTGCCGTCTTTCCAGATTGCAGTAGATTTGAGTAGAAAATACCTTCACCCCTAATTTGTCCTACTCTTTCTTCAAAAATAATTGTCAGTAGGCATCCACTGAGACACTGCTGGTTTTATAAGTGTGCCAGTCCCGATCCAAACCATTCCCTGGATCATCAGAAAGGAAGCCAACGTCTGTTCGTTTGGCATTGGGGAGTTGCTGAGTTTTGTTTTCCAAGGGGCGAGTCACATCATCACTTTATGTGACTGCAGCGACTGCACCAGTATTTTCTTAATTTCTTCCTAGTATGCTTTAGGTGACATGCTTGTTCCAACCCCCCCCTTAGTGTTTTTGTTTTGTTTTAATATATTTTTTATTTATTTTTAAAAGATACATAGATCACACAAAATGTTACATTAAAAAATACAGGAGGTTCCCATATGCCCCACTCCCCACACCCCCCACTCCTCCCACATCAACAGCCTTTTCCATCATTGTGGCACATTCACTGCATTTGATGAATATGTTTTGGAGCACTGCTGCACTGCACGGATTATAGTTGGTAATGTGGTTTTATCTATAGTGCAAGTAAAGACAGTATTTTATTCATAAAATAGAAAAAATAATTAGGTTCTCCTTTCCACCCCGAGCTTATTTTTGGACACCAAATAATTACTCATATTTTAAAATCTTTGTCTTCTGTAAATTTAAGTCTTTGAGGAGAACAGTATAATATAGAATTGTGTGCTTTTATAGTTCTTTTTATTTAAAAAGCATTCTGTAGTTAAAGAGAGCCAGTCATTGTGATTGCAAAGCATTCTGCAAACACTCAGATTAAGATGAAGTGTAGAGGAAGGGATGTGAAGAAGCACAGGCCAGCGGTGAACCAGCCAGCTGTCCCTGCAAGTGGAGCCGCCGCTGGCAAATCCAGAAAGCAGGATGTGATGGGGGTGAGATTCGAAGTGTGGGCAGGGAGAATTTAGCGCTTTAAAATTGAAGTGTGCTCCTAAGAGTTTTTGACAGCCACCTGAGGGTCAGAGTGAAGCAGAGGTGGAGAGTGGCTGTGCTGAGTTGCCCTGCGCCGTCCCTGTCCTCCCACAGCGTTCTCCTGGTCGTCTTTCACCTGCTGGGCACTGACGACACTTTTGCATGGATACCTTACATGCAGTGGATGTGCCTTCATTTGTGATTTCCTGCGATGTGTGCTTTGTCCAGGCAAAGGGCGGTGGTTATGAGAGTGAAGATGCCTATCAAAATGCAGAGCTGGTTTTTCTGGATATCCACAACATTCATGTGATGAGAGAGTCGTTACGGAAACTGAAGGAGATCGTGTACCCCAACATTGAGGAAACGCATTGGTTGTCTAACCTGGAGTCTACTCATTGGCTGGAGCATATTAAGGTGTGTATGTTGCTGTTTCTTATACTACCAGAGAATAGCAAACAAGGACTTGTTCTGGCTCTTTGCCTACGCTTGTAGTCAACATGAAGGTATCTTTCTAAACAAGTGAAAAACGGATAACTTCTTTGATAATTAGAAATACGTGTGCATTTTGATGCTCAGATGATTTTGTTTCCTGTGCTGTGCGTTTGGTTCTGCTGTGCTTCTCCCTGCCGCTGTCCGTCCTCTGGGTGCCACCTGCCCGTCACATCCAGGTCCATGTCTCATTTCTCCCAGAAGTCTTCCCAGCTCACATCCACTTCCTTTTTCTCTGTCGCCTTCACTTTACTTTTCCCCCATTTCATCAGGTACTACCCTGCACTTCATTTAATTGTGTAATTTTAACTCCTGTAGACCAAGAAGAGAGAAATCATGTTTTTTATGCCCCTGCAGGAGCTAGGATACATCTTATGTATGACATAGGCACCCAGTCAGTGCCTGCTGCCTGACTGGGGAAGTTAAGGCCATCTGGTCAGGGAGTTGAGGTGGGGAAGCTCATGTGGGGTGCCCTTGGAGTGCTGCACCCGTCGTTGGAGGCTCCCAGGCCGACACCAATTTGCCTTATGTGCTGTCATGTTGGAACATCAAATGTTACTTTAGTTCGTGTAGTTAGGGATGTTTTCAGATGTGGTCTGAATTTCTATAATGTACCTTATCAATGTGTAGATTTTTGTAACCAATATATATAAATATTTTGAAATAGTGGAAAATAGGATCTTTCATGTTAGGCAGGAACTGACTTACATTAAAATTTCTAAAATTCAGGCAGAATTTGAAGAGAAAACCAGACTGAACTGATGAGAACGCTGACTGTAGCCCGTCTCTATTCCTCTTTATCTTCCCAAGCTTAGGGCCTCCTCAGGTAGAGATCGCGGCCCTGCAGCCCACCTGTGCAAGGCCGTGGTGTGCGGGGCCTGACCTGGAGCCAGCTCAGCCTGCCCCTTCCCTCCTGAGGACCCCAGGCCAGCTCCCCAGCAGGGCCACGTTGTCAGGGCTGGGCAGGGCTGCTGAGCCTCCGGCGCTGCTCCCACTCCTCCAAGCCGCTCAGCCACCTGCTCAGCACCTGCTCAGCACCTGCTCAGGCAGGCCTTCCCCAGCCCCTCTCTAAAAGGCTGTCCTACGCCCCCCGTGCCCGGGAGGGAGCGTAGGGGCAGCCCCCCAGGTAGAGCATAAAAGTTCACGGCACAGGGGCCTTGTCTGTCCTGCTCACTGCCATACCTCCAGCACCTGGAGCAGCAGCGCCTTCACACTTTATGAATGAAGCCCGCAATCTGCGGGCCCTCTAGGCAAGGCTTCTAAGCCTCTGGGTGGCTGGATCTGCGCCGAGCCCTGCGTGGAGCTTGTGTTAGTGGAGCCAGTCGGGCAGCCTTGTTCCGGTGGCGCTCGCAGGCGGCTGGTACCCAGTCAGGGCCAAGGCCGCTTCAGAGCCACCGTCGGCGCATGCCGCAGTGAGGACCGCAGGGACACGCCTGGGAGCGCTGGCCGGGTAGCCGTTTCCTCTGTCCTGACCCGTGTCGTGGTGCGCACCGGTCTTGGGGAAGCGCTGGCCGTCGCACAGAAGGATGGGTGCGATAGCACGTTAGCCTTTCGTTTCTTTTTTGGGTGTATCTCATTTTGTCTAGTTTCACTGACGATCGTTTTCAGAGAAGTTGTTTTGCAGATAGGCTGTGCATACTTCATCTTTGGTTAGAACAATAAAATAAATGCTACGGAATATTTTAGAAGAGATTCAATCTTATTGCTTTCAGGTTCTTCTAATTTGTTAGTAAGCTTTGTTTGACATAATAGATAAGGATGGTCTTGGCATATCAATTACTCTTATTTAGATGATTTTGGAATGGTTGAAGATTCTTAGAGACAGATCTCTTAGCACGGAATCCCTTTTTTCCTCTTCATACTGTCAATTTGTTGAGGGCCCAGGTACATTTATTTCAGTTTTAAAATTCATCAGGGTCAGCATTGATGGGATCTTTCTCCAGTTTTAAAGCAAAATTTATATGACTTCTACCATTTATACAAATTCCTAGCAGGAAGGGGCAGATAGTTTTTTTCCCTCGTGTTACTGAAGACAGCTGTCCCCGAGCAGTCGCTGTTAATGACCTCTGAAGGAGGAGGCAGGATTCCTTTAAACGCCCTTGCCCGTTCTGCAGCTGATTCTTGCGGGCGCCCTCCGGATTGCCGACAGGGTGGAGTCGGGGAAGACCTCAGTGGTGGTGCACTGCAGCGACGGCTGGGACCGCACGGCGCAGCTCACCGCGCTGGCCATGCTCATGCTGGACGGCCACTACCGCACCGTGCGCGGCTTCGAGGTCCTGGTGGAGAAGGAGTGGCTGAGCTTCGGGCATCGCTTCCAGCTCGTGAGTACAGCGCTTGCTCCTGGCGGCTCAGGGCAGCGCCCGTGAGGCGTGAGAACGACGCCTTGTATGCATTACACGTTCTTCCAAAAACTGACGGTTCTCCTTGCGCAGTCCACTCCTCAGGGGCCCTCTCTTCGGAACGCATCAGGCCGCTCTCCTGTAACCCGGCAGCCCGGGAGGCCGGCGGCAGGAGGCTGTTCTCAAACGACGGCTGGTACTCGAGGGAACGGCCTGGAACGGCCAGGCTCTCGGAGCTTCACTGCAGGCTGGTTGTGTTTGAGAGTGGCTGTCGGTCCCGCCACCCAAAACCTTCAGGTCTCCCTGTGAGCACCCCTTCTCTGGGATCGTTTCTCGTTAGACTGAACGACTCTGGCTGTCCGGTTGTCACCTGGACTTTTCCAGGCTCTCTCCAGGTGTCGTGCCCAGAACCACCCAGTTTCATAAATCGAGGAAGGGCTGTTACATCCTTTCTGCATTTGCTTCTTAGTTAAATAATACTTTGGATTCATGGAGCTTTTAACTTAAGCCATGCTCGTGTGGTTTTCAGCCGCACCAAGCTAAGTAGTGGATGGAACACTAAACTTGGAACCGGAAGACTTGGAGACAGTGGCGTGTGGCTCTGTCTTCATACGTGTTACCCCTTGTGCGTGTTTTCATTCCAAAACTGTGGGAGCGAAGCGTAGGAGTGTTCTCCCGGGAACGAGGGCTGGAGTGAATGGAATTTCCAGGTGGGAATGAGTATGGCAGGAGGAGACCTGAGGGAGGGGTGGGTTTAAGGAGTCGTTCTGAGGGCGCACAGTGTCGCGGGCTCCAAGCCGCCGTCTTCCCAGGCTGGCGAAAAACCTCCGACACAGGTTGGACAGGTGCCACCCGTGACGGCAGCCTTCGCACCAGAGTTCCAGGAGCACGGGTAGTGCCGACGCCCCTGACCCTGTCCTTT